>NW_012114488.1:4604694-4620892 GCF_000951035.1 Colobus angolensis palliatus | reverse complement strand
AAAGAAAGAAAGAAAGAAAGAAAGAAAGAAAGAAAGAAAGAAAGAAAGAAAGAAGGAAAAAGAAAGAAAGAAAAGGAAAAGGGTGAAGGCATTTTGGACCAGGTAAATTCTTTGAATACTTTAGATCATACCACAGAGACCCAAAGAGATTTTTCTCTTTCTCCTGGTATATTTTAGGGGGTTTCTCACTCCCCACTCATTGTGTTTCCATGAGGAAATTCTACTCTTCTCCCCAGGAGATTAGAATCTTTCTGTGGCAACTTCAACAACCCTTCTAGACCTTTCTATCTCTTAAGGCTCATCTTTCCTTGTCATTACCAAGAGGGCTTTATAGGAATTAGGAAGTAATTGCCTCTAGCAGCTAGCCAGAAAGCTATCTGCTTGGCAATCTCCCTGTTAGCAGGTAACTGTCAAAAGGACGAAACAAAAAGGCAAATTAAAGAAGGCTGAACCTGACCACATGACAGTAATTCAATTTAAACAGTAATTAGCTACACAGCTGGCCCTACCTACTCATGGGTTCAGCAGATTCAACCAACCATGTATGAAAATATTTTAAAATGAAAATAAAAATAAAGCATTAAAAAAACGTACAACAACCATTTACATAGTACTTACATTCTATTAGGTATTATAAGTCATCTAGAAATGATTTAAAGTATACAGAAGGATGTATCTGGGTTATATGCAAACACTATGCTATTTTATATCAGGAGTTTGAGCATCTGCAGATTTTGCTATCTGCAGGGGTCCTGGAATCAAGCCCCATAGACACCGAAGAATAATTGTCTATATTCTGATATATTCATGTATACATACATATCCATACATATATATCCATACATATATACGGGTATATATGCACACACACATATGTACATGTATTTACATGCATATAATTACCTATATAATATATATTATATATACTACATATGTAAACCTATATAATATGTAAGGTAAATATATTAATATAAGTTCATATACATATATCTATGCATTTTTATCATCATTCTAATTCCAGTAGTACATATTTTTCCAATTGGTTTTCAACTCAGAAGGGATGCAAGGAGTTTGACCTACATTACTTTTATTATTACATTTTTTTCTTCACTCATATAGAGAAGCCAAAATTCACAGGAATTATATTTAGTACCTAACTGTGGTGGTATATTATTTTTAAATATAGAAAGAAATTAGAGTTCTATGCATACAACATAATTTTACTAATGATTCGTTATGATCATTATATCATTCAACATTTTAATTAAAATTGTTTCTCATGATCCCTGAAAGTTTACTTTGAACTATGTTTACTGTGGCACTATTCACAATAGCAAAGACTTGGAATCAACCCGAATGTCCATCAGTGACAGACTGGATTAAGAAAATGTGGCACATATACACCATGGAATACTATGCAGCCATAAAAAAAGGATGAGTTTGTGTCCTTTGTAGGGACATGGATGCAGCTGGAAACCATCATTCTCAGCAAACTATCGCAAGAACAGAAAACCAAACACCGCAAGTTCTCACTCATAGGTGGGAATTGAGCAATGAGATCACTCGGACTCGGGAAGGGGAACATCACACACCGGGGCCTATTATGGGGAGGGGGAGGGAGGAGGGATGGCCTGGGAGTTATACCCGATGTAAATGACGAGTTGATGGGTGCTGACAAGTTGATGGGTGCAGCACACTAACATGGCACAAGTATACGTATGTAACAAACCTGCACGTTGTGCACATGTACCCTAGAACTTAAAGTATAATAAAGAAAAAAAGAAAGAAAGAAAATATATTGACAAAGAAATACTGTGTTCAGCTTTAAAATTCAGCAGAATCGGCTATGTGCATCAGACCAACTGATTTATTTGGAAATGCATGGATGGTCATGTTATTTAAGAAGGCTCTGGTACTTCATACACAGAGGAAGCTTGTTGAGGAGGTCAGAAGCCACACTTCCACTTATTGATTTCCTGTACTTGGATATAAGTTCACATATGGATAGAAGTTTACATTAAGATTTCAAGATTCCCCATGTTCATCTAAAATGTTTACAAAGCTCACAACATGCTTTCATAGTTTCAACAAATTATTTGTGAATTTGTATAGAAATACAACCTTTATTTTAGTGCAGTTTGGTAAACAGATTAGGGAAGAGGTATTTTACTTCTAAAATAGCTGATTTATTTCATTAATGGCAAAGGTGTTGTGAAGAACCTACCACATTATACAAACTTGGCATTGAAGAAACTTGCTGTCTTAGAATACATCATGGAACATTACAGTCAGATCTCTGTCCCTTTGCAGTCTATATCCTTGTGGGCTAATACACACAGTAAAACATAAACATAAATAATTAATAGTATTTTAGAAGGCAATAGGTTTTATGGAAGATAAAAATGTAGCATAGGTTCTGTTAAAAGGAATTGGCAATGCTGGAGGTGAGGCTGGGGTTTGAGGAGGGTTGTCAGGGTAGAAGGTGAGGTTTGATCAAAGACTTAAGGCAGTCAAGGCATAAAACCTGGACTATCAGAGTGTTCCAGGCAATAGCCAGGACAAAGTCACAAACATCAACACTTACACCATACGTTACTGAAACAGGAGGAGGCCAGCAGCAAGGCTGGGGCAGAGAGAAAGAGAGTGAGAGGAGATGAGGTTAACAGTCAACCAGATCACATAGGATTATTTAAGCCAGTTAGTCAGTTGAAGAGTAGCCCCCAAAGACATGTCCACTCACAATCTCTGAATATGACCTTATTTGTAAAATGTCTCCTCTGCAGATGAAACTAAGGTAAGGATTTTAAGATGAGGTCATACTGGATTTAGAGTCGCCTCTAAACTCCATGACTAGCATGACTAGTGTCCTTAGAAGAGGAGGAGAAAACACAGTTCTACCATTTGACAGCTGTGCAATCTTGGCCAGTATATTTACCTTTTGTAAACGTAGTTTTCCTGAATTTGTTCTTTTTTTTTAGTGGTAATTTATTTATTGCCATTTCAATCTTGCTACATGTTATTGGTCTGTTCAGGGTATCTAATTCTTCCTGATATAAGCCAGGAAGTTTGTGTCTTTCCAGGAATTTATCTACCTCCTTTAGTTTTTGTAGTTTGTGCACATAAAAGTATTCATAGTTGTCTTGAATGATCTTTTGTATTTCTGTGGTGTCAGCTGTAGTATTTCCCATTTTATTTCTAATTGGGCTTATTTAGATTTTCTTTCTTCCTTTCTTGGTGAATCTTACCAGTGGTATCTAGGACCAGACAGATTCACAGCAGATTTCTACCAGACATTCAAAGAAGAATTGGTATCAATTCCACTGACACTATTCCACAATATAGAGAAAAAGGAAATCCTCCGTAAATCATTCTATGAAGCCAGTATCACCATCATACCAAAACCAGGAAAGGACATAACCAAAAAAGAAAACTACAGACCAATATCCCTAATGAACATAGATGCTAAAATCCTTAACAAAATACTAGCTACCCGAATCCAACAACACATCAAAAAGATAATTCACCATCATCAAGTAGGTTTCATACCAGGGATGTAGTAATGGTTTAACATACGCAAGTCAATAAGTGTAATACACCACATAAACAGAATCAAAAACAAAAATCACATGATCTCATCAGATGCAGAAAAAGCATTCAACAAAATCCAGCATCCATTTATGATTAAAACTCTCAGCAAAATCTGCATACAAGTGACGTATCTTCACATAATAAAAGCCCCCTATAACAAACCTACAACCAACATAATACTGAATGGGGAAAAGTTGAAAGCATTCCCTCTGAGAACTGGAACAAGACAAGGATGCCCGCTGTGGCCACTCCTCTTCAACACAGTACTGGAAGTCCCAGTCAGAGGAATCGGACAAGAGAAAGAAATAAAGGGCATCCAAATCGGAAAAGAGAAAGTCAAAACGTCACTGTTTACTGATGATATCATTGTTTATCTAGAAAACCCCTAAGACTCCTCCATAAAGCTCCTCGAACTGATACAAGAATTCAGCAAAGTTTCTGGATCCAAAATTAATGTACAAAAATCAGTAGCTTTTCTGTACACCAACAGTGACCAAGTTGAGAATCAAATCAAGAACTCAACCCCTTTACAATAACTGCAAAACAAATTAGAATAGGAATCTATCTAACCAAGGAGGTGAAAGACCTCTACAAGGAAAACTACAAAACACTGCTGAAAGAAATCATAGATGACACAAATTGAAATACATCCCATACTCACGGATGAGTAGAATCAATATTGTGAAAATGACCACTCTGCCAAAAGCAATCTACAAATTCAATGCAATTGCCATCAAAATACCACTACCATTCTTCACAGAGTTAGGAAAAACAATCCTAAATTCATACTGAATCAAAAAAGAGCCTGCATAGCCAAAGCAAGACTAAACAAAAAGAACAAATCTGGAGGCATCCCATTAGCTAATTTCAAATGATATTATAAGATCCTGTTCATCCAAACAGTATGAGACTGGTATAAAAATATACACATAGACCAATGGAACAGAATAGAGAACCCAGAAATAAATCCAAATACTTAGAGTCAACTGATCTTTGACAAAGCAAACAAAGACATGAAGCGGGGAAAAAACACCCTATTCAACAAATAGTGCTGGGAAAATTGGCAAGCCACATGTAGGAGAATGAAACTAACTGGATCTTCACCTCTCACTTTACATAACAATCAACTCAACGTGGACCAGGAACTTCAATCTAAGACCTGACACTATAAAAGCTCTAGAAGATGACATCAGAGAAACTCTTCTAGACATTGGCTTAGGCAAGAATTTCATGACCACGAACCCAAAATCAAATGCAATAAAAACAAAGATAAATAGCTGGAACTTACTTAAACGAAATAACTTTTGCATGGCAAAACGAACAGTCAGTAAACACACAACCCACAGAGAAAATCTTCACAATCTATACATCTGACAATGGGCTAATATCCAGAATCTACAATCAACTCAACCAAATTAACAAGAAGAAAATAAACAATCCCATCAAAAAGTGGGCTATGAATAGACAGTTCTTAAAAGAAGACATACCAATGGCGAACAAACATATGAAAAAATGCTCAACATCACTAATGATCAGGGAAATGCAAATCAAATCACAATGCAGTATCACCTTACTCTTGCAAGAATGGCTATTATCCAAAAATAAAAATAAAAAATAGACGTTGGTGTAGATGTGGTGAACAGGGAACACTTCTACCCTGCTGGTGGGAATGTAAACTAGTACAACCACTAAGGAAAATACTGTGGAGATTCTTTAAAGAACTAAACATAGAACTACCATTTGATCCAGCACTCCCACTACTGGGTATCTACCCAGAGGAAAATATGTCATTATACAAAAAAGATACGTGCACACAGATGTTTATAGTAGCACAATTGGCAACTGCAAAAATGTGGAAACAACCCAAATGCCCATCAACCAATGAATAAAGAAACTGTGGTATATATATATGACAGAATACTACTTAACCTTAAAAAGGAATGAAATAATTGCATTTGCAGTGACCTCGATGAGACTGGAGACTATAATTCTAAGTGAAGTAACTCAGGAATGCAAAACCAAACAACCCATGCCCTCATTCATAAATGGAAACTAAGCTATGCATGTGCAAAGGCATAAGTATGACACAGTGGACTTGGGGGGCTCAGGGGAAAGGGTGAGAAGAGGGTGAGGAATACTACAAATTGGGTGCAGTGTATACTGCTTGGGTGATGGGTACATCAAAATCTCACAAATTCCTACTATAGAACTTATAGCAGGGCACAGTGGCTCACGCCTGTAATCTCAGCACTTTGGGAGGCTGAGGTGGGCCGATCACCTGAGGTCAGGAGTTCGAGACCAGCCTGGCCAACATGGTGAAACCCTGTTCCTACCAAAAATACAAAAAAGGAGCCAGGTGTGGTGGAGGGCACCTGTAGTCCCAGCTACTCAGGAGGCTGAGGCAGGAGAATCGCTTAAACCCAGGAGGCAGAGGTTACAGTAAGCCGAGATCTTGCCACCGCACTCCAGCATGGGTGACAGAGCGAGACTCTACTTAAAAAAAAAAAAAAAAGTTTACTCATGTAACCAAACATCACCTGTTCCCCCAATAACCTATGGAAACAACGAGAGAGAGAGAGAGAGAGAGAGAGAGAGAGAGAAAAGAAAGGAAAGAGAAAACAGTGTTTCTCAAGCTTAAAAATGAAAAGCAAACAACAAACAAAAAATATATGGCTTTCTTCAAGTATACATAAAGGAATTTCACAAACATATTACATACGTGGAAAACAAATTGCAGTTATTCTGATTACAAATAGTATGCAACAAAAAATTATTACTATTTTATTGGGAAATGCTACCCAGGATTAAGCAACTGCAAAAAAATTGCAGCTGCCCAAAGTCTGCCCAGAATCTAAATAAAGTCAACATTTAACCAATAGAATTGTTGTATTACTTGTCCATTTAACACCTATAGTGATTAAGTGTCCACTCTGTGCTAGATATTAGTGATATAGGGATAACTAAGATACTTTGTCTTTCAGTAGGAACCACCACAATGAATTGTTTATTGCAATCATTTTGGTAAGAACTAAAACTAGGTTATATGCGATGCATATTGGTGACAAAAAGGCAAAAATATCATCAACTGTACTGTGCTATTTGGAAAACTTAACTTTAAGAGCAAGTAGAAATGTAACTTACAAAACCAAGGACCCAAACTAATTTTCCATTATGATCTTTCATCATTGCATCTAATTTCTTGATGGATAATTCACTTAACCCTTTCCTATTGAGGAAAAAAAAAAAGGTGCGGCTTGCCGCCAGCACTCATGTAATTTTACATAAACACGCTCTTTAAGGGTGAAGCAAATCTTACTGATTTTCAGTGTGAACGTAAAATATAAACACTGTTCTTGGAATTATTTCTAAGCAATGCTAACATCAGAATTGTCTGAATAATCTGAAATGTATGCTTTGGAAAAAACTGGATTCATCAAATGAATCTTCAACCAACAACTGTTTGAGAATGATGTTAATGTCACCTGTAGAAATGCTACATTTTCTAAGATTTGACATTTTCAATGATCAAGAATTACTATATTACCATGCAAAAGCTCTTTCGTTTAACTCCCAGCTACTTACCTTTGTTTTTATTGCTTTAAATTTGGGTTCTTGGTCATAAAATCCTTGCCTAAACCACTATCTAAGAAGGGATTTTCCGATGTTATCTTATAGAAATTTTATAGTTTTAGGTCTTAGATTTAAGTCCTTAATCCATCTTGAGTTGATTTTTGTATAAGCTGAGAGATGAGGATCCAGTTTCATTCTCCTCCATGTGGCTTGCCAATTATCCCAGCACCATTGGTTGAATAGGGTGTCCTTTCTCCACTTTATGTTTTTCTTTGCTTTGTCAAAGATCAGTCGGCTGTAGGCATTTGGGTTTATTTCTGGGTTCTCTATTCTGTTCCATTGGTCTATGTGTCTATGTTTATACTAGTACCATGCTCTTTGGGTGACTATGACCTTATAGAATCATTTCAAATCAGGTAACGTGATGCCTCCAGATTTGTTCTTTTTGTTTAGTCTTGCTTTGGCCATGTGGGCTCTTTTTTGGTTCCATGTGAATTTTAGGATTGTTTTTCCTAACTGTGTGAAGAATGGTGGTGGTATTTTGATGGCAATTGCATTGGATTTGTAGATTGCTTTTGGCAGTGTGGTCATTTTCATAATATTGATTCTACCCACCCATGAGCATAGGATGTGTTTCAATTTGTTCGTGTCATCTATGATTTCTTTCAGCAGTATTCTGCAGGGCTCCTTGTAGGGGTCTTTCACCTCCTTGGTTAGGTATATTTCCAAGGATTTTAATTGTTTTTGCAACAGCTATTGTAAAAGAAGTTGAGTTCTTGATTCTCGGCTTGGTCACTGTTAGTTAGCCGGGCATGGTGACGCATGCCTGTAGTCCCAGCTACTATGGAGGCTGAGGTCAGAGAATCGCTTGAGCCTCAGAGGTCAAGGCTGTAGTGAACTGTGATCGTGTCACTGCACTCAAGTGGAGAGCAAGCCCTCACCAGACACCAAATGTTTTGGCGGCTTGATCTTAGACTTCTCAGCCTCCAAAATGATAAGAAATAAATTTCTGTTCATTATTTTAAAAAATAATTACTAATTTTGTAAATACTAAAAACAGAATGCTATAATTAGAATCATGCCTTTTGCTTTCCAAGTTGATATACTAGAGCAATGCAAAACTAATAACAAAAGCGTGATATTTTGTGACAAAGTTATCTCTGGGCAAATGCTGCAACTGCAAGCACCACAGATATGGATTCTTGGGCAAACTGCCAAGGGGTTAAATGTAATATCTTGCATATTGGCATTATATTATTCATGATGTTCCCTTTGCCTAGAATGTTCACCATCTCCTCAGTCCTTTGTTCACCTATTAAAATCCCAATCATCATTTAGGGTTCATTTCAATAATCCCATAGTCTTAGCAGAACCCATTCTTTGCTCTCCCAAGCCCTTGTGCAACTGAAGCGATAGTCACATAGTGTTAGTTTTAATTGTTTACACACATGGCTCCCTTCTGCTGAATATTTTTCACTCCTGTTTATTCTTATATCCCTTTACCCCAATCACGTAATTGAAAGAAATCAGGCACATTCCTCAGTCCTGGGCCCAGCAAATACATTCAGCTTGACACCATATATCTCTCAATTTCCTGAGCCCAGTACAAACACGGCCCAGTGCAAATACAGACACCATATATCTCTCAATTTCCTGGGCCCAGTGCAAACACGGGCCAGTGCAAATACAGACACCATATATCTCTCAATTTCCTGGGCCCAGTGCAAACACGGCCCAGTGCAAATAATTTCTCCATATATCTCGGCTTGGGAAATCCTGGGAAATCCCCGATAAGGGCGCCGCCGTTTTTAGTTTTACTGAAAGCACGGGAACAATAGATAACTGCTAAATGTATAACTTAATATGTTAACCAATTGTAATGCTGTAACCTAAAGAATTCCCTTTTTCCCTGTTCCTCTGTAACCTTACAAGTCCTATTTTCATCGGGCTATAAAAAGCGAGCGCACGCATTGTTCGGGGCCCTCTTGTATGTTGAGAAACGGAGGGACCAAGTTCAAACTTGCATTAAAGATCCTTGCCGCTTGGCTTTGACTCTGGACTCTGGTGGTCTTCTTCGGGGAATAAACGGTCTGGGCATAACATAATCATCTATTTATGTTAAAGTGAGATCAATGGAAATTTTTTAACGAGAGCAACTTCTGAGCCATGATAGTAAGTCACCACAAAGATAGCATGGTCTATATATACAAGGTAATATATATGTACATATTCAAATGCATTCCTTATGATACTGAACATTCAAAAGACTGACATTAGATGCTGGAATATGGTGAAGTGCGTTATAAATCTCAAAGTAGGCATTTTAATATGATTCATGAAATGCACATATGACTAAATTGCAAATACTTGAGCATGTTAATTGATGTGCTACACAAGTTAATACTCAATTAATAATCGTATTTATTTAACAGAGCTAGCCCATGCTCTAGCCAACATAAAAAGGTTTCTTATTGTTATAAATATATATCCTGCTGGGAGCATGTAGTACACTCCAAAGGGTGACTGAAGAAAGAATAATGAAAGGAAAATTGCCAAAAGTGTTTCAATGCTCCTAGGACCAGCTAGACATGAGGAAACGAAAAGGAAGTAGGATTATAAGCAGGTATTATTTCTCCTAACCCTGACCTATAGCCATGATGGGAGATGTGGCATTGGGGAGAGAAAAGGAGTGGATGTCAAACTCCTGTCTGGCAGGAAGGGAGCAAGGGAATAAATAAACACCCTGATTTTTTAATCCTCTCTCCCGACCTCTTGCCAGTGTTCCTATTGGCCAAATCCACTGGAAGCCAGTGAGCCAAGGAACTCGTGGCACAGACCCTGGTGATGAGTCTCCTGAATCACAGAGCAGGGAGGAGAAGGGAGAGGACAGATCTGTAAGAGCGAAGAATAATATTCAGCGCATATTAAAAGTAGTGAAATTTAAGGTTTATGTTCTTTGTTCTTTGCATGAACTTTTTTCTTTTTTTCTGAGTTAGCAATCTTCTCGAAAATGAATAGCAATACATTCAGGATAATGTAGCCCACTGTACTCAAAGTGTGGGCCATATACTCCTGGGGCCTAAGACACTTTTAAGGGATTTGTGAGGCCAAAATTATTTTTATAGTGGTAGTAAGACCGTATTTAACTTTTAGTTGAGTTGGCATTTGCACGGATGGTGCAAAAGCAATGTTGGCAGTACCAAAGGCACAAACACTAACTACTAGTAGCCATTATATTCTTCACTGTTAGGATCCTGCAAGATGAAGTAGTTCTTCTTTAGACTATCCTTCACCGTGCAGTGAAAGTTACCAATTTCATTAAATCCTGATCTCTGATTACACCTGTTTTTTAATGACAAGTATGGAATATTCGCAAAGCATTTATGCTTTAGTATATTGGTTGTTTGGAGGAAAAGCACTTGTGTGATTGAGCTGAAACCTGAACTCACCTTTCTTTGATGGAAAACATTTCTACTTTAAAGAAAAACTAACATAATATGGTTATTCAGACTTGGAATTTTATTAGACATTTTCTCAAGAAATAAAGTTTCCCGGCGGGGCGCGGTGGCTCAAGCCTGTAATCCCAGCACTTTGGGAGGCCGAGGCGGGTGGATCACGAGGTCAGGAGATCAAGACCATCCTGGCTAACATGGTGAAACCCCCGTCTCTACTAAAAATACAAAAAAAAACTAGCCGGGCGTGGTGGTGGGCGCCTGTAGTCCCAGCTACTCGGGGGCTGAGGCGGGAGAATGGCGTAAACCCGGGAGGCGGAGCTTGCAGTGAGCCCAGAGCGCCACTGCACTCCAGCCTGGGCGACAGAGCGAGACTCCGTCTCAAAAAAAAAAAAAAAAAAAAAAGAAACAAAGTTTCCCTTTGAGGTTAAAAACTGACAATATTTGTTGATGAAGATAAAATTCAAACTTTTAAGCAAAAGCCAGAATTTTGAAACATATTTATCCTTTACCAGGAGTGGGTTAGACTCCCAGAATTAAAACACTTTTCAAATGAGCCTTTTGGCGACATTAGCATGTGACTTTATGATATTACATAATATAATGTATCAACATTTGGAAATTCTGCATGACTCGGAAAACTGATTATTTCAGAATTTCTAAGGAATGGAATTACAAAATCATGAGATTGTGCAATGGATCTGGCAGAAAAGCAAGACAGACCAATGGATTTTAATGAAACAAATTCAAAAAGATTTGATGACATAATTTCTTATACCACATTTAAAGAAAACTTTAATAAATTACCACTTGTCAAGTTTTGCTGCAGTATCACAGTATATCCACAATTATCTGAAAACTATTCCTTCCGCTTCCAACTTTCTTCACACACTTCAACCAAAACATCATATTGCAATAGAAGCAGATGTGTAATCAATTAAGCACACATTAAAGAGATCTGCAGACTGAAAAACGATTACATTCTTCTGAGTAAGTATCTTTGAGAAATATATTTTTCATAAAATAGGCTGTGTTAGTATGTGCTGGGTTTACTATTATTTTTCAACAAATTAATAAATAAAAATTTCTGTTTTAATTTTTAATATAATAAATACCAAAAAGCATAAGCAAAAGTTCTTCAGAATCCTCAATAACATTGAAGACTTTAAAAGGGACCTGAGACCATCATGTTTAGAATTGCTAAATAAACATTTGTATTTCATACAATATTGTATTAACATTTTTATTGTTGCCTGA
Organism: Colobus angolensis palliatus; assembly: GCF_000951035.1. Classification (NCBI taxonomy): domain Eukaryota; kingdom Metazoa; phylum Chordata; class Mammalia; order Primates; family Cercopithecidae; genus Colobus; species Colobus angolensis. Next base: position 4,609,025 of record NW_012114488.1, on the reverse strand, counting down.
GTAAAAATGTGTCATTTTTACATTTTGTGTATTTTGTGCATTCAACATTTCAGGCATTTACTAAAAAAGTATAATTTTAATAAAAGGATTTGTGGCTTTTGGATAATATTGTGCAAAGTCATATCTCAAAAATCACTGATCTATTTCATAGATGTAAAGCTAGATGATTATTGATTTGTGTTGTAAATAGTTTGGCATATAAAATCTAGAATTTATTCAAATAGCCTACTAGAAATTTTATGAGCATTATAATTAAGAATCATTAAGCCATAAACTACTTTCTCAAATGGTTACACGTGGTCAATAAACCTATCCTATTATATAATTGATGGGTATTTTAGAGCCAATGCTGAATAATATTACCAAAGATTCTAAAGGAACACAACAGCTATTAATTTCAAACTTTAGCATGTTGTAAAAAATAAGCTGGATGAGAAGTTTATACCTGTTTAATCACTAATAATCAGTTCTAGATGATTAAATTCTAAAAAGAATCACGAAATTATCTTACTTTATATATTCATAATTTTAGAACAAAAAGGTCAATAGAGTGTATTTGTCACAAATTACAAGTATTACACACATTTTCTGAAATGGAAATCTTTAGACACATTGGTCTTAGATGTCATAATTCTTTGTTTCTACACTCAAATTATGATGCTGATCACTAATTTTCTAGGGAGGGAAAATTAATATTATGCTTTACATAATTGAAGAGTTCAATGACTGTGGCTCTCTCTATTCAATTCTATTCTAGACTTGTACATGCCTGTAGAGCCTATGGAGTCAAACACCACGAAAAAGCATAAGAAGTGTTCCTAGAGGGAATTAGGAAAGAAAAATTGATTTGTAATGCAAATTACTATTGAATAATTTGGACAAATTTTGCATTAAAATGTAAACCAGTATCCCATCAGATATTTCATGAGTTTAAAAGATTTTTCAGTAATACTTAATTTTAATCTTTTTAAATCTGAGAAATAGCTTACAACATCACTGTAACACTCTATTAATTAATAATTAGAAAACCAAGATAATTGTAATTATACCTTAACACCATATTCTTCGACTCAAAGCTCTATTGGTCTGTCATTTTCTAGGAAAATAACATTCTTTTAAATGACAGAGAGTATATTATAATGATCTTGCAAGAGAAGTATTCTATTTTCCTTTTTAAAACACCTTTAGAATTCAAAAATAATTTTTGTAAATCTTTGAAGACATAAGATGACTTTAATGGAGGATCTTTCACAAAGCTTCCTCTGCAGAGGTTTATTATACATGCCAAGTACTAACCCTGTCTAGTGGCAAGATTAGCCTCTTGGTAACATCAAGGAGGAAAGGATTCAAATCCCCTATGGGCTCTGCCTTTGACTGTGATACATTTGCTAAAGGGAAGAATTATTTTTAATAAGAAAATGCATTTGAAAATACTGACTTAGGATTTTTTATAAAATTACTAGGAGTTTTTATAAAATGTTTAGGAGTTTTTGGCTTGGTATTATTGCTCTCAGTGCCTTGATTAAGAATATATATAAAAGAAAGAAAATATATATATATATTTATCCTCCGATAAATATATATATCCGAGGATATATATTTATATATATATATCCTCATGGATTTTCTGGAAATTTCTATCAAACATATGAACAAATTTTACACAATTTGTACTAGAAAATAGAAGAGTCAACACTCCCCAATTTTATAAATTTAATATTACTCGGATACCAAAATCAGACCAAGACAGTACAAAATCAGAAAACACCTATCAATATTCCTCGCAAGTACAGACCCAACAACCTTTCCCAAAATATTAGCAAATGGAATTAGTAATATATAAAAGATATTCACCATTAATAAGCAGGGAGGTTTCCATGAAATGCAAGTTTTGTTCCATATTTAAAAATCAATCAATATAATCCATAGTATAAACCAAAGAAGAAAAATTACATTATCATATGAATTGATGTAGAATAAATTGACAAATTTAACACAAATTTGTGATAACTCTTAGGAAACAGAAATTGAGGGGAACTACCTTACCATAATAAATAGTATCTACAAGAAGCTTGGAGCTTATATTTTGCTTCATGATGAAATATTGCTTTCTCATCTTTTGTGCCTCCTCACATAATTCAGTCACATTTTCACAGTTAACTATACTTTATCCAATCCAATATATTGGTAACTGACTTAAACTGCTTTTCCTAGTATTTGGTTCACTGATTTCATGAGATTACATATTAGGGCCTAAAAAAAATTTTTAACTAAAAAAAAAATTAGCCTCATAAATTTAACCTTAAAAACGTTTAGCCTTGTTGCATTTTGCCATAAATATGATTTAGGTCCAACTGTGTTCTCATAAGCCAGTGAATTTACATTACTTTGTTTTACTCATGTTTCAATTTTTGATGAAAACTATAAAGTCTTTGTTTTTGTTCACCCAAGGATTTTTTAATTTTTTGTCTGTATATCATATATATGAGATATTTTTCTATCAAAAGATATAAAAGAGCTCTAATTATGTGACTTTTGAAAAATTAAGTGCTTCAACAAAGTATTTTCTTAAAAATATGCTAAATAACTCACTTTTTTGTTTATGTAGCTTAAGTAAATCTTTGATAAATAAGTTAATTTTGAATTTGTTGATAAAACAAAAATAAAGAGGTCTTCAAAATTATTACATTTTGTCACTTTTTTCTGCCTAGGTTTGCTGGCCAGAACACAATGAAGTTTCCATTGTTTTCTGCGTATTTAACACAACAATTTAACTGTTAGGTCTTTATTTTAACAGAAAAATAAAATAATCACTACCTTCACCTAATATCTCTGGTTTCATAAGCCACCTATGTGTAATTGTTAAGACTGTTAAATAATTAAATGTTTGTCTGAAAATATAAAGGCAACATGATTGTTTGTTCACCTACATGTATACATATGTGTGTATACACATACACACACGCACATATACACGCACATACACACATACACACACACACACACATATACGTGACTAAGACTGGGCGTTTAAGTAAATTTCATTAGACCTCCTGTCTAAGAAAGTCATGGAGACTTTATGAAGACTAGGCTTTGAAAAGGGAGTTTTGTGTGTCACTGGGTTGGCTGAGATTGAAGAAGTATTATCATTTTTTTCTAAAAAGCATTCATTTCAGGGGTGCACTGATACAGGACTGAAATCTGGTCCTCTATGCTTAAAACTGCAAGATTTTCTTCCAATGTTCATCTGCTCTTAGTAAAACATTTGCAACTAGTTTTAATTTTCATTTGAAAACTTGTTTCTGTAAATTTTCAGTCATCTTCCAAATAACAAATTTTTCCACTTTTCAGTTTCTACCTAATTTCCAGTGGTAGGTGCTGTCTCCTTCATTTAAAACAATCATTTCAGCTGGGGGCAGTGGTTCACGCCTGTAATCCCAGCACTTTGGGAGGCCGAGGCAGGTGGATCACGAGGTCAAGAGATCGAGGCCATCCTGGCCAACATGGTGAAACCCCGTCTCTACTAAAAATACAAAAATTAGCCAGGCATGGTGTAATGCCAGCAAGCTGTAATGCCAGCTACTCGGGAGGTTGAGGCAGGAAAAATGCTTGAACCCAGGAGGTGGAGGTTGCAGTGAGCCAAGATCACGCCAATACACTGCAGACTAGCAATAGAGCAAGACTGCATCTCAAAAATAAAATAAAATGAAATAAAATAAAATAAAATCATTTCATTTCTGGAGGTAGAGTTTTCCTCTTAAAACTTTTCAGATTCATATCTCAAGGGTCTGGCTTTGTAGGCAACTCACCACATGTAATTTGCCCTTAATACATCAATGCCTTGTGCTCTTATTTCTCTCCTTAAAACGGTACATCATTTTGCTTAACTAAAGTGGTGACCTTCTCCTTGAACTTTTTTGTCAGTTTCTGTAGCTTTTTTTTCACTCTACTTCTGACTCTGCTACTGTGACCTGACACTGAGAATGTTTGTCTTAAAGGCCTGGGAAAAAAATGTTTTTCCAGTATGACATAATTATTTACTCTTGGCTTTTCTAATGTATCTAAATTGTTCTATGTAACCAGGCGATTTCACATGCTCTTACTTTTACTGAAAGCCATACATTCCCCTGCTGGAGGTATTGCTTTTGTATGTGTGTATATTCTGCTTCCAGAACAGAGTTTGCTCATAATCTTAGACGCATACTTTTCCAGAGTCTAATTGATTTCATGTATTTTTTCATGGCATTCAATATCCAACTTATTCGAAGGGTATCCCACTAAGGGAAACAGTCATACTACTAGAAGGTTTTATATATATATATATATATATA
>NW_012114488.1:4593967-4604511 GCF_000951035.1 Colobus angolensis palliatus | reverse complement strand
TATATAAAGTAATCAGCCCAACAAACAGATATTTTAAGAGAGCTTCTTGTGGTTTAGGCTATCTTTATTAGGTTTTTGCCTAATTGAAAAAAACTAAGTCATGTCTAACACAGGTCTAAGTATTTTTTTCTTCAACTATACAACTTTTTGAATTTGGTTTTGAATTCTTTCCATTATTACTCTGATTAAATAAATGACCACTATTTCTCAAAATATGTAATTCTACTTTAATTAATTAAAGACTTTTACCCTTTTTACAGCCAAACAAATGACATACTTACCCAAAAATCAAATTACAATTTACATCTTTTTAACCTCAAATAGACTGTGATTTTCCATTTGGGCTCCTGGGTGGTCTCAAAAGATGTGTCTCCTATTAGGCTTGTTTGACATGTTACATTGTATGAAAACTACTGTCAAATAATAAAATGATACTAAATATTCATCATATTTATATGGATATGTTATTGATGTAAACATTCTAAAAATTATGTAAAATTTATAAAGGCCTGATGGCCATAGTGTGATGCTATCAGTCATGATTCTGGTTGTTATCTTAAAACGCTCCATATAATAGGAATAACCAGATTTCCTAGTCATTTGCTGAACTTTCATGAGACTTTAAACACGCTTATTCTAAGATTTTTATCATCTATAGTGCTTATTTTCCTCAGAACGTAACTATAATCAGATTCAATGAAAAGACTCTAACAGGTAACAGGTACAGATTTCTAATAACTTTGAGATCAAGAAACTAAATAAACATTTCCAAGATTCTTTAAAAAAAAGATGGGTTCAAAAAACTGCAATTAAGATCAAACAAAATGAAAATTAAGTATATGATATTAAGGAATCAAATTATTTTTATCTTTTTATTTGATGTATTTTTGGTTCTTTTTAAAAATGTTTTATTTTCTAGATTTAAAGAAACTTTCTCCTTTAAACTATCTATATTTTGCAACAATTTCATGAAGTATACTCATAAACAAATATAAAAATATTTATCTATAGAGTGTACTAGATCCTAAATTATTCTAGGTTTCTCCAATCCAATTTTATTTCATGGAATTACTAACAAGAAAAACTGCTATCTCCTAAAGACCTATAAGCTGAAGCTAGACAACTGGATGTCAATTTCAAAATATAATCCTCCTGCCTAATATGTGGATCACACCGAGAGTTCACCAAACTGCCCAAGGCCATAACCAGACACATTGGAATTACAAATTGCTAACTTCATGCTATAAATACCTTTTCCTGAGGTCACTGAAACTTCATAATAAAACTCTTGTCCCTTGATATGGTTTGATTGTGTCTCCACCCAAATCTCAGATTGTAACTCACAAAATTCCCATGTGTCATGGAAGGGACCTGGTGCAAGGTAATTGAATCATGAGATCAGGTCTTGCCAATGCTATTCTTGTGATAGTGAATAAGTGTCATGAGATCTGATGGTTTTATAAAGGGGAGTTCCCTTGCACACACTCTCTTGCCTGCTGCCATGTAAGAAGTGACTTTGCTCCTCCTTTGCCTTCCACCATGATTGTGAAGCCTCTTCAGCCATGTGGAACTGTGAGTCCATTAAGTCTCTTTTTCTTTATAAATTACCCAATATCAGTTATGTCTTTATTAGCAGCATGAAAACAGACTAATACACCCTTCTTAATGCCTGTGTTTTTTACTTTACAGTACCTGACATTAAAATAAAATTAAATGCACCTGGTGGGTAACTTTGACACTATGTAACATAACTTTTTGTTCAAATTGTACTAATGGTCCCTTATATAGAGTTGATGCTTTCTACTTTAATCCAATCCAGTGATTCCAGTGATAAAATGCTAGCTAATGACTACAATAAGTCCCACCCATTTTTCACAACATCTTCTGATTTGTTTCACTGATTGACCTTAGATTTGGGCTCTTCATTCAAAGCCATCGTACAAACTAAATTTGTTTTATTGTTGTTAATTATTTTTTGTATTATGATTTTTAAGCTCTGTTATTATTGCCTGTCTAATCTTGATGAAGCCAGCTCTTAGATCAAAGTTTTGAAATGACTGTTAATACCTATGAGACTAATGAGATAAAAGTCAATGCTGGACTACAAACAAACCTGCTCTGGAAAAACATTTCCTTCGGGCCTCTTTGTTACTCAAATTTGGCCTGAGACCCTACACTGACTCCATTAGTTTTCCCCTGATGTAGGACCAGAGACCACTAGGATAGGTCCATCTCAGCACCACAGGCCAATTAAGCTTGACTTCAAGATAGTTGGTTAGTGATGCCTTCAGAGGAATATCTTGATCCAAAGGGGGAAGTGTGAAAGGTGATTATATTAATTGTGAGAGTGGCAGGAGGCAGCCAAATGCCTAGGCAGATTAGGATAGGTCTCCGGTAAAACTCTACCTTCAAGCGAAAGTAGCCTGAAACTCGCAGCTCAAAGTGAGAACTTCAGTTCCTCCCTGCCTTCTCTCTCCCAATTGGTTATTTCTAAATAATGTATTTTTACTAATCGAATGTTGCCTTTTCCAAAACTACCTAAGGCCAATCCCACCCCCATCCTTTGCCTATAAAGACCCCAGATTCAGTTGGTAGAGGGATGAGACAGCTTGACTTCAGAGGAGAGATACCGGACTTTGGGGAAGACGGATGACTTAACTTTGAGGAAGAAGTGACTGGACTTTAAAGAGAAGATGACCTGACTTTGGAGAAAACTACCTACCCCTCCAACCCCCTCTCCAGCTCCCCTCTCCACTAGAAACCATTTCCACCACACAACAAAATTCTCCCCCATTACCACCCTTCAAGAATCCATGCCACCTCATTATTCTTGGACATTGAACAAGAGCTCAGGACACAATGACTGTGGGTACCCAAAAGTGCTATCACACTAGCTATTCACGCTCACTGGCAGAGGGTGAATAGATCCCCATGCATTGAGGCAAGGGGTCAACTGAGCTGTTAGTCTGCAGACAGTGGAGCTAAAAGAGTACTGGAACACTTCCTCTGGGTCTAGCCGTGCATCCCACACAGAGTTTGCTCCTGCTGGTGCCCATAACTTCAAGTGAGATCCCGCACTCGCTCACTCATGCCCACTCTGGCCATCAGCCCCACATGGAGCTTGCTCCTGCTGGCACCTGGAGTGGCTGGCCAGATCCTCCACACAGCTCGCTCATGTGCTCCCTCGTGCAAGGGGTTGAGGGCAGCGAGCCAAATAAAAGTTTGCCCCCATCATGAGTCTGGCGAAGGGGCCAAGAAAAATCCTGTATCAATTATACCATTTTTTTCATACCCAACTAAGTCATAGTCAATGAGTCAGGGAGAAAAAGCACTCAGGCATATATACCACCAGCTCCAATAACCGAATTTTCAGCAAGCCCAGCTGCTGAAGCAGCCTGCTATTTCCCTAAGACCAATTCTACTTAGTAGCTGCTGAAATGACCTGCTCTGACTCTAACACTGGTTTTACCTACTGCTGTCACTCACCAAAGCTTAATGGCTCCCAAAATCTTCTCCACTGTCAGTAAGCTTTCTTTCAAAACAATATGTAACATTTCTCTTTGTAATAAACCCTCAATCTTCTCTCTGTCCTTCCAAAGACCACTCTGGTTGGCAATTTTGTTCCAAATGACAATTCTCTGATTCCCACATAAATTGTATAGAGATTCATTTCTATTTTGACTTGAAGAGTGGTAATAAATTCTGATACAATATTCAGAAGTTTGTTTTCCATAACAATACTAAGTCAATTTAGAATGGCATTTTACTGTGCTACAAAATCCTTAACTTTTCTCCTTCACTGACATTATGTATAATTTTTAATTAATTTACATGCACTTAAAAATCTTGTATTTTTATAAGGTTTATATTAGATATAAGGCTTTTATTAGATATAATTTTGTGAGGAAAATAAAAGCTCGCCTTTCCATTTGCATTGTGCTGATTCAGACTGTACTTGAGTCTTCATACACTCTGGTATATATTAAAGTACTAGACAAATGTATTGTCAAAACTAATACACATATGGACCATTATATTGTTATTTTTTAAAGCACAAAGAAAAATATTTTAAAAGATCACAAGGAGATTATAGCAAATCAATCTTCACATTCATTAAACTAATGAAATATAATTCAACACTAGTTTCAATGTATTTTTTCCAAAAGATTAACTTTCAAGCAAAAGCTTTAGATCTTTGAAAGTAATATAATTAAATATAAAAACAGCAAAGATACATAATTCATTTCAACTGTTTTCCGAGAAAAACCACATTTTCCATAAAATATATGTTCTTGTAGTAAATGATTTTTTTAAATTATACTTTAAGTTCTAGGGTATATGTGCACAACGTGCAAGTTTGTTACATATGTTTAGGCAATTAAAATACCAACCACCTACAACAGACAAACAATTTTCAAAGCACTAAGATTATGTTCACTCAACCAATCTCACGGAACAAAAACTGTGGTTAAGATGTTCTGTTTATTGTAGTTCACACATTTATCAAGTAAAGAAGTCATAAGTCAAACCAAGATCTTTTCTTGCTGAAATTGCTGGGATTTCTATGGTGCTTAATGCATGTTTTTTAATTATGAAATCAAAACTACAAATCTTGAGCCATTTTGATATGTTACTTGGGTAAAAAAAAATTGCAGTTAATCTTTCCAAACATCTAATGGAATCCCAGGCAGAGTGATTTATTAAAATACCAAGTTAAATATTTAAGAGCAAATTAAATCACTAATAATGAAATGAGTTGATTTGCTAAGAAAAGCAAGTATATAATTAAGGAGTCATTAGAAGACACCCTCAAAAGCATTACAACATTTAAAAGCAATCAATATTACAACTCTTAGGCTGTGCTTTAAACTCCCCATAACCTAAACACATACATTAATTATTTACTTGCATGATCCACAATGAAAGATGAATTAGAAAAACCAGAGGCATTATTTTTAAAATGACAATATTTGGTACTGCAGCAAGGAAATAAGTAGCCGGTGGAATGAAAGACTCCATCCGGCTTTATCTCGGCAATGCTTTGAAGTATACGCAATGAATGACGTTGCATTGTTTGATCTTCTTAATGCTTTACAGCTGTCTCTTTGAGATGTCATAACAGACAAGGTCATTCAGACAAAGTCACATTAGGAAATGTAAATCACCTCATATAACTTATATGGAAAATGTGCTTGTACTTACTTTACCATCTCAAACTCTAAGAGCCCAAACAGAAATGTACAAAGTGGTGAATTTCCTTTCTGATGATAAATTAGTCTGAAAATAGGGTGAGAAAATGATACAAATAACAAAAACATATATTCCAAGTGAAAATTAGGAATTCTATAGCAATAGTAGCAGTAATAACAGGAGACAAGAGATGGAATGTAGATGCTAAGAGGATGTCCACAGAAAAGCACAAGACTCTAAATGCTCTTGGTACTAAAACACAGATTCAAGGTTTTCTATCTGTAATATCCTGCTGCCAAGTACAGCTTATATGTGGCCACTGGTACTGTCTAAAATAAGGACAGATATTAAGAAATCATCAAAAAGAAATGCATAGCTGAAACTTTTCTGATATCAAGATATCAGTTTAACTACAATTATTTACAGGTGCCAACTTCCTCTGGAGTAAACTGTTACAGTATGCCTCATGCACCAGTTAGACAACACAAGTCACCCTTTACTGCATAAAATCCTGGACTGTGCATTTTGGCTTCGCAGAATTAAGAGCAGAAATGTAAAAAGAGGATAGTGATATTACCATTGTCTATGGGAACTGCTGAGTCAAATAACAAAAAGAATGTATTTGGGAAAAACCTAACTTCATGATTACACTCAGGCACATAGGCTATTAATATGAATGAGGTAATAACCATAAATACAATCATAACCACAAGAACAACAGCAATTCGAATTTTCTCAGTTTATAAATGTTCTTAGAATGTTTTCTTAGTATCTGTTGGGTGCTCTTCCCAAGCCTCAGGATTACTGCATGATCCCCGATGATGCAAAGGCAAACACCACGCTCTCCTCAGTTCAACGTCTGCCCTACCAGTCTTTTTGGCTTCTCACTCTTCCCTATACTACTGTATATACATTTGATATCTACACCCACATAGCCAGGCCCTGTACTTATTGATGAGAATATCTCTTCCCTCTTAGACTAGGCATGACCATAAAAGTTAATCTGGGTTCAAAGATTAATGAGAATGGCCACTCCGTTTTTATTCACGATCAATTTTATTTACTGTGCAAACACAAGTTACATTCCAGACAAACAGATATAAGTGAATGGACCTATGCCCTGATGTCTCCTTGGATCTTCAGGATGCAAAACACATCCTGCGAGCAGGTCCCTGCAACCCAGGCATAGCAAAACATTCAGGGAGGAATTGTGCTGCACAAATGATTTTACCAACCTTATCACATTAAGCAGCATTTCATGCTATGCTATAGAAATGAACTTACTTGTTCTATTTCTAAACAAAACATGGGGTTCACATTGGCTCGGACAAAGCTTTCCATTCCAGTGCTATTTACTTGTCCACTTATTCTCAAAAATACAATATGAATGATGTGCAATACCATGGCCGTGGCACGTGACCTATCTAGACCTGGATCATTTGTGTCCCAATATTTAACTGATTTTTAGGTGGGGTGAGAATACACCTTCAATTTGTACTTCTATCATGCCCATTGCTACCATACACTTAATGACATAATCATATCACAATACATCCTCAGAATCACTATTTCTAGCTGGATATACTAAGGCTTTATATCTAGGCCAGTTCATTGAGTCTGTGTCTCCTCTACTCCCTCCTTCATCACTCCATAGTATGAAGCGTCCTCATAGGAAGCCTTGTCAATAGCCCTAAAGATAGACCCAGGTTGGCCTTTCACCCACAAAGATACTCCTCATGCATGAAAGTCACTTTTTGTCTTCCATTTCCGCAGCTAACCAAAGGCTAATTGTGGCCATATTCCAGGCTTAAACTGCAAACACTTCTACTCTTTTTGGGTTTGGGAAAAAAGCACCTGATGTAATGGAAGGTCCAAGAACTACAACTGAGATGAACTAGTATGGGATTCATCCCACAACCTTCTCCTTCACCATAGTAAACAATGTAAGAGTGAACAACACTATGTACAAAACTTAACAACATAGACAATATAATGTGAAGAATACAATGTAGCATATAATAGTCTATATATATGTAATATAATGCAATGTAATATGATCCAGAACTCTTTTTTTTTTTTCTTTCTGCTGTAAAAAACTGTGAAAGTGAAAATGAAAACAAAACTAAGTATTCAACATATTCATTAAACCGGAAAGAAAACAAAAATCTGCCAGTCCTTGTAGACAGAGATGCCATTGTGAATGTGCCATAAGGCCATGGCTATGCGCTAAAGCCAGGCTACACAGAACCCAGACGCCCAACAAGGGTGTTTATTAACAACTTAGTTCTCTGTCAATGAGAGCAATTCAGTTCACAACCAATCATCGTGATTCTTTCTACCAAAACACTCTCATGAATTCCTAAGCCTGCAAGTATTGTGGTATGCATACATGTGTCTGATTTCAGCCTCCACAGGAGAATTAACAGAATGAAATGTAGAAATTGGCTTTACAGTCAGCACAGCCCAACATAAAGGGTCAGGAGGGTAATGAGCAGTATCGAATTAACTTGAAAGTGTAAGAGAAAAATGTCTGTGTTGAAGTATAGTCATTCGCCTTATCAAGAGTGTTCCGGTATCTTTGGTAATAGTTTTAAAGTAGCTATAATTTCAGTTAAATGTATCATTCGGAAATCACAACCTCCAGTGACCACTGCTATTTTAGAGAATCAGACCAGTTTTTTAAAAAATGGATGAGGAAGTGTGCCAGTCAGTAAAACCATACCATAGTGACCACTTAGATTTTAATTTAACCTATTTTAAGATTCTTAGAAAGTTTAAATCTCTCATCTCTGTCATTATGATGGATTTCTGTGTCATTGCTACAGGGCAAAATCATTTGGAGGAGAGCTCTAAAGTGCACACTGAGGACGGAATTACCTGGGCTTCAGCTCTATTTTTCCCGATATGTGTATTCTTTTCAAGGATACTACAAAAGTGGTGTTTCAAATCCCTGTAGCAACATCCACTGAAATCATCTCGGGGCAGACAGAATATGGTAGATTTATGAATATTCATAACAGCACATGGCCCATTATGGTTCAATGTGCTGTGCAAAATACAGCTGCTTTGCTCCAAAACCACCAGGAGAGCAGAGGGTACTTGTTTTAAGTGGTCCCCAAGGTCAAAACTAGTTAGCAATTTCATAGTTAGAAAATTATCCATCTCGCCAGACATGTTAAAAGCAGGGTTTCCTTTAAAGTATTCAGGCATATATAAACCAGCCTCTCTCTTTTCTGCTAACCGTAAACCATTTGAAGACTGATGAAAACAAAAATAGACTCTGTAGGAAATGCAGCTCCCTTTATGTTCTTTATTTTCCTGTCCTATGTTCATTTTTGATGAATATTTATACCATGAAGGTTCAGTGATCTTAGAATAGAAAAGATGCAATCTGTCAGCAATCTATTGTTAACACTGAAATCCAATCTTATGTCAGGGTACAGTGTTACTGAGTGGAAATTTCATTAAACTAAGAAACAGACGGTCTCCTTATAGTTGACATTTTTGCTTATGTTTAAGAAGGCTACCTTTTCATTTGTAATATGGAAGCAAATAATGATGGCCCATTCTTAACTTTTAAAAAGAGGCAGAGTCAAGAGATTGAGAATATAAGCCACAAACTGTGAGAAAGTATTTGCAAAAGACACATCTGATAAAGGACTGCTGTTCAAAATAGACAACACACTCTTAAAACTCGATGCTAAGTAAATGAACAACCTGATTTTTTAAAAAATGGGCAAAAGATCTTAATACACATTACACCCAAGATATACAGGTGGCAAGTAAGCATGTGAAAAAAGTCCAACACTGTCTATCATTTAATAAAATGCAAATTAAAACAAAATACATCTTGTTAGAATGGCCAAAGTCCAGAACACTGACAACCCCAAATGCCGGTGAAGACACGGAACAACAGAAACTCTCATTGATTCCTGGTGGAAGTGCAAAGTGGTAGAGCCATGTTGAAAGGTAGTTTAACAGTTTCTTACAAAACTAAACATCGTCAGTTTATGATCCAGCAATCATACTCCTAGTTATCTACACAAACATACTGAAAACATGCCTACATAAAATCGTGCACATGGGAATTTATAACAGTCTTATCCATATTTGCCAAAACTTGGAAATAATCAAGATGTCCTTCAGTAGATGAGGGACACATCCAAACAACGGAATGTTATTCAACACTAAAAAGAAATAAGCTATCAAGCCATGAAATGAAATGGAGACAACTTCTACTAAGTTAAAGAAGCCAATCTGAAAAATACTACACACTGTATGATTTCAACAATATGACATTCTGGGAAAACCAAAACTATGGAAAAAGAAGATTAGTGGCTGTCAGGGGCTGAGGGGAGGAAAGAATTAACAGGTAGGGCACAGTGGATTTCCAGGACAGTAAAATTGTTATGTGTGATATCATAATGGTGCATACATGTCATGATACACTTGTCCAAGCCCATGGAATATGCAATGCCAAGAGTGAATCTTAATGCAAACACCAGTCTGGCTGACAGAGCAAGACTCAGTCTCAAAAAAAAAAAAAAAACCAAACAAACAAAAAAAAAATTCTCTTGACAAAATCAAAGAGAAAAAATCTGACCTAAAACAAAGTTAAAATCCTTTGTACACTGAAACTTCCTGCTTTGGATTCCCTGAGGGATTTAAAATAAGGTGCACTCCATCCTGTAGTCTAGTGATTAGAATTCCACAAGTTCACCACCATGACCTAGGTTTGATTCCCAGTCAGAGAACCAATTCCTGCAGATCTATGTCCTCTAATTGAGGAAAAGAAACATTTATTGACAACTTGTTTTGACATTTGTATGGTTTTTGACTTTTGGGAGTGCCCATTTGTTATTGATCTTTTCCCCTTTCATGGACGGCTTTGGATTTTCTGTCTTCCTCCATTTGCAGAAGGCACATAAGGCTTTACGGTCTTTGTGTGTAGATGGTTAGTTGAGAAGTGGAGACCCCAGAAAACATGGCCAGACAAAAATGTGAGTTGTACCCCATTTGTGGTTAGCAAAACTTTGATTTTTTTTGAGCTGTCTTTGGGATGGTTCTGGACTTATGAGGACTGCTTTGCACCTCCTTGTGCATTCTTGGTTAAGTCATAACCTTGGTTAAAGCTTATTGGTTTTGGTGAGTCATTTTGCAAAGGTACCCTTGGTTTAAAAGAAAGAAAGAAAGAAGGAAAGGAAAGGAAAGGAAAGGAATGGAATACAGAGAAAAAAGAAAGAAAGAAAAAGAGAAAGGAAAGAAAGAGAAAGAAAAGAAAGAAGAAAGAAAGAGAGAGAGAGAAAGAAAGAAAGAAAGAAAGAAAGAAAGAAAGAAAGAAAGAAAGAAAGAAA
>NW_012114488.1:4592822-4593917 GCF_000951035.1 Colobus angolensis palliatus | reverse complement strand
AAAAAAAAAAAAAAGTAGTAATTCTCAGTAAATATATACATCCTGTCCATGTATATATTTTTTAAGTAGTTTTAGCTTTAAAGATGGTTTGTAAACATAACAACTTTATTTTGGGTGATAATGATGTTCCATGGCACGTTCACTGATTGTAGCAAATGTACAACTCTACTGTGGGATGCTGGTAAAGGGAGAGTTTTTATGTGGGGGTAGGGAGATAGGGTGTATGTTGGAACTCTTTTTAATTTGTGTTCAGTTTTGCTTTGAAACAAAATATTGTTAAAAATAAACTTCATTAATTCAAAAGGCAGGAAGCATGAAACATTCTGTATAAAAAGAATAATAGTGGACTGGGTGTGGTGTCTCACTCCTGGAGTCCCAGCACTTTGGGAGGCTGAGGCAGTCGGGTCACTTGACATCAGGAGTTTCAGACCAGCCTGGCCAACTTAGTGAAACCCAGTCTCTACTAAAAATACAAAAATTAGCTGAGTGTGGCAGCACATGCCTGTAATCCCAGCCACTTGGGAGCTGAGGCACGAGAATCGCTTGAACCCAGGAGGCAGAGACTGCAGTGCGCCGAGATGAGATGGTACCACCGCACTCTACCCTGGGTGACAGAGCAAGACTGGGTCTTGATAAAAATAAAAAAAGTAATGATTCTCAGAGAATATATTATATACATTATACACATCCTGGACATGCATATATTTTTATCAGTGGTTTTAGCTTTAAAGATGGTTTGTAAACATAAAAATTTTCTATTCACCTTCATTGTGAGCAACCTATGTGTGAAGCTCTGCCTAACATTAAGATACATTACGCACTCTAAAGTTTATTTAAAAACAATTTTTTTTTTTTTTTTTTTTTTGAGATGGAGCATCGCTCTGTCGCCCAGGCTGGAGTGCAGTGGTGTGATCTTGGCTCACTGCAACCTCTGCCTCCTGGACTCAAGCCATTCTCCTGTCTCAGCCTCCCAAGTAGCTGGGATTACAGGCACCAGTCACCACGCTCGGCTAATATTTTGTGTTTTTAGTAGAGACGGGGTTTCATTGTGTTAGCCAGGATGGTCTGGATCTCCTGACCTCGTGATCCGCCCGC
>NW_012114488.1:4590191-4591542 GCF_000951035.1 Colobus angolensis palliatus | reverse complement strand
AAAAAAAAAAAAAAAAAAAACGAAAAAGCAAAACAAATCTGGACTTTAGGAACTGGGAAGACTTTATTATTGTAATGAAGCCAACACAGGAAATGTGTTACAGTAATCCTGCTGAGGTTAAACGCTTCTAACAAACTATTTAGTTCAGGAAAAAAACCTTCACTGACAATATTTTATAGTCATTTCCTAATTGCGCCTCTTCTCATCCATTAGATAGATGAAGTTAACATTTAATTAATTTAATGAATTAAAACCAATACCAGTAAAATACCAATAATCTATATTAGGGAGATAAAAAAGTAGATAGTAAAGTTCATATGTAAAAACAGGTAAGAATAGCTCAGAAAACACTGGAAAAGAAATCCATGAAGGGAAATTTGCCCTAAAAGGTAAAAACAAATCAATATATATAATAAAATCAGTGTGGGATTGTTACAGAAATAAACAGACCAGTGAAATAGAATGGGAAGTCTGTAAATAGACTCATGTGCATATGTTCTTTTGTATAAAGGATAAGTGACCCTTCAAATCACTAAGGTAAAGAGGAGCTTTCAATGAAGTGTGCTGGAGCAATTGGGTGGCCATTTAGAAATGATAAAGTAAATATACATCTAATATCACACACAACAATAAACTTCAAATGGATTAGGCATATAAATGTAAAAATGAAATCATGCAAGTGCTAGGAGAAGAGATAGGTAGATTTGTCCTTGAAATTGGTGTAGGAAAAGTGTTCCTAAGGATAACTCAAACACAGAAACAAATAGAAGATTAATATATCTGATTACACACGCCTTTTAAAAGTGCATGCCAAAAATGCCCTAAGAGCAGTCAGAAGATAACTGAATAACAGGGAGAAAATATCTGTAACATATACCATGGTTGAAGGGCTAATATCCTCACTATATAAGGAATTCCTAAAAGCTAAGGGACAGAGTAGTAAAGCTGAGAGAGAAAAAAATGGAAAAGCAAACATGATCCGCCAATGTATAAATTAATATTTTAAAATGAATTTCAAACAGGTAAAAAAGTAAAAAATCATGGTTAGGGGAATGTTATTTAAAACATAACTAAGATACTGTTTTCTATTTATTACACAGGCAAAAATTTGAAGTGTCCCAGTTGCTGAGTCTGGAGAAACAGGCCCTCTTACATATTGCTGGTAGAAATGATCATCAGTCTAAAAGTATTAAAGGGACATTTTGCACGCATACATGCATGCATGCACACACACACACACAACTTCTCTCTCCTCTCCATAGATAATAGATTAGAAAGAAAGAAAGAAAGAAAGAAAGAAAGAAAGAAAGAAAGAAAGAAAGAAAGAAATAGATAGATAGATAGATAGATA
>NW_012114488.1:4582375-4590141 GCF_000951035.1 Colobus angolensis palliatus | reverse complement strand
ATAGATAGATAGATAGATAGATAGATAGATAGATAGATAGATAGATAGATAGATAGATCTCCATTCTGGCTTTCTGACCTGGAATCCCACTTCTAGTAATCTACCTTAAAAGCATATCCCAATAATATGGAAATATATATGCATAAGATGATTTGCATTCTATTTGCAATCACAAAATATTAGAGGTAATGCAAATGACCATACTTAGGGAAGTGGTTGAATAAATTATGGCAATGTTAAACAAGGAAGAGGGCAGGCTCTATGGACTGATCTGAGTTCATGTGTAGGATATACTATTAAGCGAAAAAAGTAAAGTACACAAGAATGTTTGCAGTATGCTACCTCTCATGTAAAAAAGGAGTTTACATAGGTTTATGGTTCAATTTATGTGAAGTGTCCAAATTAATCAAATTTATAGACCTAAAGTAGATTTGTGGTTACCTAGAGTTGGAGACGAAGGGATGGGGAGTGATTGTTAAATGGCTACAAGGCCATGTCCATTCTGGGGGAAGATGAAAATGTTATAATTAGATCACTGTGATGCTTGCACAAGTCTGTGAATACACCAAAACCTACTGAATTGTATAGAATTTGCAGAGGTAGGCCAGGCGCGGTGGCTCACACCTATAATCCCAGCACTTTGGGAGGCTGAGGCAGGCAGATCACCTGAGGTCAGGAGTTTGAGATCAGCCTGAGGAACATGGTGAAACTCTGTCTCTACTAAAAATACAAAATTAGCTGGGTGTGGTGGTGCACGCCTGTAATCCCAGCTACTTGGGAGGCTGAGGCAGGAGAATCACTTGAACCTGGGAGGCAGAGGTTGCAGTGAGCCAGGATCGTGCCATTGCACTCCAGCCTGGGCAACAAGACTGGAACTGCATTTCAAAAAATTAAAAATAAATAAATAGAATTTGGAGAGGAAAAGTTCATGACATGTAGATCATACAGTACTAATAAAGGTATTAAAATTTAGAAAAAGAAAGCAGAGGACTTAAGAAAACATACATGTATCTGATCATTTGTACCAAAGAAACACAGGGAGAATAAATCTGACTTTAATGAGATTGGTTACCTATTGAGGAGGTGGAGATTCATGAGAAGAATGAAAAGAAAGGGAGAAATGAATATATGATAGTTGGAATGAAAAGAAAACGTATCACATTTTTCTGAATATACTTGGGATATAATTGGAATATTTGTCCTCACCCAAATCTCATGTTGAATTGTCATCCCCAGTGCTGGAAGTAGAACCTATTGGGAGGTGTTTGGATCATGAAGGTGGATCCCTCATGGCATGGTGCTGTCTTTGTGATAGTGACTGAGTTCTCATAAGATCTGGTGGTTTAAAAGTGTGTGGCACCTCCCTCCCAACCGCACTCTCTCTTGCTGTTGCTTTTTCCATGTCACATGCCTGTTCTCGCTTTGCCGTCGGCCATGATTGTAAGCCTTGCCAGGCCTCCCAGAAGCAGGTGCTTTCAGTGGGGTCTGTAGAACCATGAGTCAATTAAACCTCCTTTCTTCTAAATTACCCAGTCTCAGCCATTTCTTTCTAGCAAGGTGAGAATAGACTAATACAATGTGTTTGCATAGTTTTGACTTTTAGAACTATATTACTGGTTCACATACTTGAAAGATTAATAAAAAAATCAACCAAAATGCATGGGGAATAAAAAATTAAATACAAATATTTTAAAATGAAACTAGCTGTATTACAAATGAAAAACATAAGCACATACATATTTAGGAAAAGAGTGAACTAACCTAAATAAGTTTAGGAAGCAGTACTTTTCACTGGATATCATAATGTCAGAGACAAAAATGACTATAAATAAATATTGAGCTCTAGTGAGTAAAGTTGTGTCTCACAGGGTTATGTGTAGGTGATTCTGAAACCACATGTGCATTAGGATTAGTCAAACAGGTTAATGTATCATAGATAATGAGAGCTAGGTGTCTCAACAGTGAAGAAATAAATTTTTAAAAGGGAAAGTCAAAAGAAACACTATTTTGGTGGATTGTAAGTGGAGTTGTCGGTATGAACTCTTGGTTTTAAAAATACAAAGAAATACATAGATAAGGAAATAAATATAGCTGTGTAGCAACATGTGGATTAGTATCTCTATCTAGCAACATATGGATTAGTATCCTTATCTATCTATCTATATATCTGTCTACCTACATACCTACCTATAATCTATTTTGTGGCTCTGTCTGCTGAGAGGGCCTAGGAGCAATGATACCCCAGAAGCACTGAAGACACCAAACACAGAGCTCTTGGTTTACAGTTATCATTCTCCAATTCAAAACAAACAAACAAACACCATTAAGCTTGACCTTCTTGGAGAAGTGGTTGTTCAAGACCTAGGGTTAGGAAAATACGAGATGAGCCTCGACATTAGGCGCTCATAAAAGGTAAGGAAATGTCAAAAGGACATACGGGCCAAGTTGACAGAGATTCCATTGGTCAAACTCGGCACACTCTGATCAGCAAAATAAATGATGACAGTACTGGATTTTAACTCATAAAATAAATGTCCATAAGTTGGTTATAATTTGAATACATAATGGAATAGATGAGTAATTCTTTCTGCAAAAGAATACTAATACATATAGAAGGCAAAAGGGAGACACAAAAATCATAAGTAATCATTAATGCAGACAAGGTTCATTGATAGATGCTAATGTGAGTTAACAGAAGTTTGTGGAGAAGCAAGACATGTGAGTAGTCTCAAAGTATCTATCTCAAGACATTTATTAATTACACAAGGACAAAAATAGTAATTTTATAGTAGAGAAATGTAGCCAACAAAACTGTAAGGAAGTAATGACGCTTAATATCACCAGTCATAAAACATCCATATTTTGTAATTTCTAATATGATACACCGAAAAGGTAACACTTCTGTGATATTCTCACATCCTCACTTCAACAATAAGTAAATAAATAAAAGCAAAGAACATAAACTCAATATAATCAACAGAAAACATCAGAGAAGCCCAAATTGAGAGACATAGTTTACAAAATAACTAAACAGTATCCATGGCTGGGCGCGGTGGCTCAAGCCTGTAATCCCAGCACTTTAGGAGGCCGAGACAGGTGGATCACGAGGTCAGGAGATCGAGACCATCCTGGTCTACACGGTGAAACCCCGTCTCTACTAAAAAAAAATACAAAAAAAAAAAATAGCCGGGCGAGATGGCGGGCACCTGTAGTCCCAGCTACTGGGGAGGCTGAGACAGGAGAATGGCGTAAACCCGGGAGGCGGAGCTTGCAGTGAGCCGAGATCGCGCCACTGCACTCCAGCCTGGGCGACAGAGCGAGATTCCGTCTCAAAAAAAAAAAAAAAAGAAAAAAAGAAAAAAAAGAAATAGTATTCATGAAATCAGTCAAGCCATAAAAAGACAAGAAAAAAACTGGAGATTATGCCATGAATTGGAGAAGACTGAGACACAGCTAAACACAACATGGGGTATTGATTTTTATCCTAGAAAAAAGAGAGACCCTTAGAGGGAAAAGTGAACGTCAAATAAAGCATGTCACTTGGTCAATAGTGTAGTACCTATTTAATTTTGCTAAATGTGTTTTGCTTTTGTAAATTGCTATCATTATGAGCAGCCAGGTTAAGGGTATACATGAATTCTCTTTACTAACTTTGCAACTTTTCTGTAAATATAAAATTATTTCAAAGTAATAAGTAAAAAATAATATGAGGTACTTTCTTACTTTACATTTTGAAGATTTAAAAATTGAGAAAATAAAAGGAAATGCAAACTGTCCAAGCTAAAAGAGTTATTCATCCATGACTGAAAACTCAAAAGCCTGCTTTCAGAAACCATTGTCCTGAAACATTCACACAATATTTAGGATAATGAAGGCATTTATCAAATTAAAACACCTGAAACTACACAGAAATTTTATATTAACTGGAGAGCAGTTTTCACTGGGTGTCAGCACTCACTCACAGTGTATGGAAATGCAGTGGGACGATTTGTGATGCCCCAAAATTACTTGAAACATTGACAGTGGGAGAGGGTCAGGCATGCGAATAGCTCTTCACAGCACAGGAAGATGTGCGTAACAACAAGAAACGTATCTAAAGACCAATTGTGTAATCACCAACTGAGAAACACTAAAGAACCGAGAGAGGTATTGTAAGTCCAAAGAAGTAGATTTTATCACTACTTGGCCTTGTGTATTAGATCAAGAAAGACAAATACGTGTAGTGTTTCAAAAGGTAGAATACCAAGGTGCGATCTTCTTGCCTAACTTTAGAGTCAATTGTTAGTTGCTAAAGTTGGAAGTCTAAAATTTGTATTCAATTTAGATACATGTTTTGAGACAGTATTGTCAATTAGTTATTCCTTAATATTTAACGAAATGATAGGCGATACTTTCATTTGGCCCATATTCTGCTGTTAAAATCAGACATCTATAACGGAATCAGATCCTGAACCTAAATTTTGATTATTTAACCTAAATATGTTTCCCGATAGGAAAACGTTACTTTTCCTTCTCATGCTATAGCACGTGGAAAAAGCACCACACTACCCTGAGAAAAGACGTGAAAAGGAACTCAGGGTGCCTCGGTGATTCAGAATGTTATCTTCATGAAATCAGATTCCTTCGCAGGGCTGCCTGTAGGCTTCTCTGTCAGTTCCCACTATTAGTATCTCCTACCTTCCTTGTAGACGCTTCCCTCAACAGTGATAACTCGTTTTGGCAGTAGTCCTATCAACAGCTAGTCCCACAGGAAATACCCTCTTCAACTGAAATGC
This sequence comes from Colobus angolensis palliatus, assembly GCF_000951035.1. Classification (NCBI taxonomy): domain Eukaryota; kingdom Metazoa; phylum Chordata; class Mammalia; order Primates; family Cercopithecidae; genus Colobus; species Colobus angolensis. The sequence continues at coordinate 4,585,366 of NW_012114488.1, read as the reverse complement.
CTTCCATTCACAACAACTCTTAGTTTTAGCATTCTGTTCTATACATATGAATATAGCTTACCCCAGTTATCACTCCAGCCCGCATGTGCAATAATAATCCCCAGGGTCTCTCACCTCCTTACACTTGCGTAATGTCTTTCACAGTTTACACTTGCTACTCAAAATGGGTACTGCAGAGCCTTTTAGAAATGCCGAATCTCAGGCTCTACACTAGACCTACTGAATCAGAGGCTGCACTTTAGCAAGATTCCCAGGTGACTGATTTGACCATTAGTTTAAGATGCACCGACCTAAATCAATCAGCGTGGCAGTTTCAGTGCCATATTTAAAGGCCAGCTCATATCGGGGTGGCTGAGGAGTTTTTCAGTGACAGCCTGCTGCAAAACTCTTCTACAAACCGGGCAGAAAGACTTTAGATGAACAAGATATTCAATGCAAAGTCCGACGAAAATAACTTACATGTCATTTAAAAATTTCTTTTCAGGCCGTTATAAAAATATTTATGATTTCACTTCTTGTAAAAAAAAAAAGAAAAAAAATTCTGAAAGGTGTCATTACAAAATGTAGTTGCTTGCACTAGACTCTAAGCTCTTTCAGGACCAATGCACAGGGGTTATGAGACAACTGGACATAACATATTGATTTGGGGATACTGTCAAAGATTGTGTTATACATCGCTTCCGCTTTATGAAAATGTTTTAATACTGGTGGGCATTTGGAAAACACTTTCAAAAATTCACCTTATTCAATTACTAATTTAATGTATGCAATAGGTTTACTTCCAGGCAGCCATACTTTTATTATCTCCTTAAAATAGCATTCTATATTATCCAGAATTGACTCTTCTCATAGACATATTTTAAATCTTTAACATTGTGACATTCAATTACACTCTATCCAATCGGAATAATAATTAGGATTTGACCTTAAGGAATTTACACTTTTGTAAAGAACACCTAAATATAAGAAAATAATTGTACTAAATAGAAAAAATACAGAGGTGCAAGAAAAAATGGAACACATAGGCAATTATGCATTCACAAAAATTCCATGTAATTTGTGTTCCTTTTTATTATTTTAGTAAAATTTACTGTCTATTTTTAACTATACTATTTAGTGTTTAGTATACTCATACGGTTGTGCTACTATCATCATCATTTGTCTCCACAACTCTTTTCATCTTGCATAACTAAAACTATACCCATTATAAAACTATTCCTCATTCGACCCATTTTCTGATAACAATCATTCTTCTTTCTGTACCAGTTTTTAAAAATTCCATATTCGATTCCATTTGTCTATTATTGTAGCTTTAAAGTAAGTTTTGAAACCAGAAAGTGTGAACCCTTCCACTTTGTTCTTTTTCCAGCTTGATTGTGCTATTTGGGGTTCCAGGAGATTCTATATAAATTTTAGGATTTTTTTTTTTTTCTATTTATGCAAGCAAAAGTCATTGGGATTTGGATAAGGATTGCATTGAATCTGTAGATCATTTGGGGTAATACTGCCATCTTAACAATATTAAACATTCCAATCCATGGGCACAGAATGTCTTTTCTTTAAGAAATGTTTTTTTTTGCTTTTTTTTTTTAGTTTTCTTTCATTGTTCAAATTTATCACCACCTTGGTTAATTTCTATTTCACGCTTTCTGATGCTATTGTAAATTGAATTGCTTTTGTAACTTTCTTTACAAACTATTTCTTTCTAATGTATAACATACAACTGATTTTTTGCGTTGACTAATATTCTGCTACTTTGCTGAATAGGTTTATTAATTTAACCATATTTTTGTGCAATCTTTAGGGTTTTCTATATTTAAGATCATATTATCTGCAAAAAGATGATTTTGCTTCTTCCTTTCCAATTTGTCATTTATTTATTTTTACATATTTCTCTGGTTAGAATTTCTAATATTAGGTTGAATAATATTAGAATGGAATCTCATGAGAGCTCAAATAGCCAAAACGAAGCTTGAAAAAGCAGAACAAAGTGGGAGGGCTCATACTTTCTGATTTTAAAACTTTATTATTAATATACAGCAATCAATAGTGTAGTACTGTAATAAACACAGGCATGTAGACCAACGGAATAGAACACAAAGTTCTTAACAAGCGGTGTAAAAAAAAAAAACCCTGAATATCCACATGCAAAAGAATGAAATTGAATCCTTAACACTATATATAACAAAATTAACTAAAAATTAATGAAAGACCCAAATATGAAACCTAAAACTATATATATATATATATATATATATTTTTTTTTTTTTTTTTTTTTTTTTTTGAGACGGAGTCTCGCTGTGTCACCCGGGCTGGAGGGCTGGAGTGCAGTGGCCGGATCTCAGCTCACTGCAAGCTCCGCCTCCCGGGTTTACGCCATTCTCCTGCCTCAGCCTCCCGAGTAGCTGGGACTACAGGCGCCAGCCACCTCGCCCGGCTAGTTTTTTGTATTTTTCAGTAGAGACGGGGTTTCACCGTGTTAGCCAGGATGGTCTCGATCTCCTGACCTCGTGATCCGCCCGTCTCGGCCTCCCAAAGTGCTGGGATTACAGGCTTGAGCCACCGCGCCCGGCCTCACTATATATTTTTTAAGAAAACATAGGGCAAAAACTTCATGACATTGGATTTGGTAATGATTTCTTGAAGATGATACTAAAGGCACAGACAACAAAAGAAAAACAGACAAACTGTATTTTGTGAAAATATTTTCAAAAATGTGTATCAAAAGGCACTATCAGGTCTTGTTTCCGACATAAAAGTAAAAGTATTTAGTCTTCAGCCGTCAAGTTGATGTTTGCTGGTTTTCTAGATAGCTTTTATTATGATAAGGAAGTTTCCCTCTACTCTTTGTTGAGTGTTTTTATCATGACAGTGTGTGAAATCTTGCCAAATGTTTGTTTCTGCATCAGTTGAGATGATCATGTGTTTTTCTGTCTTCAGTCTCTTCAGGTGGTGTCTTACCTCGATTGACTTTTATGTGTTGAAACATCC
>NW_012114488.1:4527404-4581140 GCF_000951035.1 Colobus angolensis palliatus | reverse complement strand
TGGGTGCAGCACACCAACATGGCACAAGTATACATATGTAACAAACCTGCACGTTATGCACATGTACCCTAGAACTTAAAGTATAATAATAATAATTAAAAAAAAGAAAAAGTCAGGAGACTATGACAAATTTACAGTTATGTATCTTCACAGCATTATAGTTAGGTAAGTACATGCAGATTCAACATGACAATCCTGGACCTTTTTCCACGTTGTTATGTACTTTTTCTCTGAGCAGCCCAACTACGAAACGCAACGTTGTAACACTTTTATCACCAACAGTGTTGACACCCTGAGTTTTTTGCTGAGGGTGTCTATATTTTTTCCTCTGGAATAAAAGCTGTAATTGATGGAAGAATTAGATAAGAGAAAAAAAGATACTGAAAAACAAAAACATTTATAACTAAATACCCTGTTTAACACTGATTTTGGTGTGTTCTATAAGTTTTTCTCTATGTTTCTATTTCCATTCATCTCCAAATAGTTTTTATATCCCTTGTGATTATCATTGGACCTTTGGTTGTTCAGTTTCTTGCTTAATTTCCACAAATACGTGAATTTTCCTGTTTCTCTTCTGTTATTGATTTCTAATTTCATGCCATTGTGGTTGGATAATATACTTTATATAGTATCTATATTACAAAATATATCAAGACTTAATTTGTGGACAAACACATGGTCTGTCCTTGAAAAAGTCCCACGTACCTTGAGAAGAATATGCATTCTGCTTTTGTTCAGTAGAGCATTCCATATATCTCTATTCAGTTTATTGCATTGTTCATGCCCCCTAATTCCTTACTTAACTTCTCTCAGATTTTTCTCCCTATTATTCAAAGTGGAGTACTGAAGTCTTCAACGATTTTTTTTTACAACTGGCTGTTTGCCCCTTAAGTTCTGTCAACTTTTGCCTCATATGTTCTGATGGTCTGCTATTAGGTATATAAATGTTTATAGTCATTAAATATTTTTCTGGTATTGGACATTTTAGTAGTACATAAGGTCCTTTTCTCGTGGAACCTTTTTTTTTAAGAGTCTATTTTGTCTGATATCAGTTTAACTATCCCTGGTATCATTTGCATGGAATATTTTCCACCTTTCACTTTCAATCTATTTGTGTCTTTGGATATAGAGTCAGTCTCCTGTACATAGCATACAGTTGCATCATTTTTAAACCATGTACATTTAAGTAATTACTGATAAGAAAGGATTAATTTCTAACTTCTCTGATTTTGTTTACTATATGTCTTAAAGCTTTTGGGCCATTCCTTTCTTGTATTACTGTATCTTTTGTGTTGATTTTTTGAAGTGAGACATTTAAATTCATATCTCATTTTCTTTCATGTGATATTATTTAGCTATTTTCTTTGTGGTCACCATGGGGATTATATTCAACACCTTAAAGTTACAGCACTCTAATTAGAATTTTTATCAGCTTAACTTCAATAACACACAAAACTCGGCTGTTTTGATGCCTCTGTCTCCATTATTTCAGTTGTTGATGACACAGAATTTTATCTCTATACACTGTATATCCAAAAACATAAATTATTTTCAACACATTAGTCTCTTATGAGGAAAACAAAATGTAAGTTACAACACTAAGTTACAATAACACCAGCTTTAGACTAATAAATTTGTTAATGTCTTTTTGTCTTAAATTATGTAGAAAACAAACAATAGTTATAAAACAATGTTAACATAATACTAGGTTTCATAATTGTTCACATTTATCTTTACTGATATCTTTATTTAAGATCTTTAAGTTACCATCCAGTTTTCTTTTATTTCACCTTGCTAGAATCCCTTGAGCATTTCCTGCAGAGCAGGACTAGTGGTAATAAAATTATTCACCTTATCCAGCTTTTTTTTTTTTTTTATCTGAGAATGTCTTAATTTCTCCTTGACTATGGATGGACAGTTTGTTGGATGTAGGATTCTTGATTGCCAGTATTTTTAATGTTTGCTACTTTAAATATATCTGCTCAATGCACTATAGTTTCCAAAGTTTTGGAAGAGAAATCTTCTGTAATGTTATCGAGGATCCTTTGCATTTGAAGAGTTACATGTCTTTTGGCTTTCCGTAGTCTCTCTTGGTGTTTGTCTTCCAAAGGTTTAGGTTATCACATGTCTTGACGTGAGAATCTTTTATCAAACTTGGAGCCACTGAGCTTCTCAGATCTTTATATTAATGATTTTCAATAAATCTGAAAATTCGGTATCATTATTTCCTTAAATATAATTTCATTCCACTCTATCCCTTTTCATCTGGGACTCTCACAGTGCATATATTTCTCTGCTTGATGGTTTCCCTCACGTTCCTTAAATTTTTTTCACTTACCCTCCATCTTTTTTCTATTCCTCAGACTCAATAATTTCCTCCGTCCTGTCTTCTAGTTTGTGGATTTTTTATTCCGCCTGCTCAAGTCTGCTTTTAAAATTCACGAATTACTGTGTATTCCAGTTATTGTAGTTTTCCACTCTAAAATAATTTTTTATTTCTTTTTAGGTTTCTCTAGTTTATTAATATTTTCATTTTGTTTGTGCCTTGTTTTCTTGATTTTCTCCATGTCTTTCTTTAGTACTCTGAGCATCTTGAAGACCACTGTTTTAAAAATCTTTGTCTAGTGGATCTGTCATCGTTTTCAAGAAGTTTATTTTATTTGTTCTTTTCAATAGGTCATATATTTGTTTTCCTGCATTCCTTGAGATTCTCCCCACTTCCTCAGGTTTTACTGGTGTTTTTATTTATTTATTTATTTGTTTTTGTTTCTTATAGACTCTTCCCTTTTAGTGAATTAGTATGAGATGTAAACTTAATGTTTTCAGAAGTCATTTCTGAACCTGTGACTTCTGCTGGGCATGCAAAGTAACTCTAATTTTTCCCATATTTGAGGTTGTTTTTGAAGATGCTAGTCTTTAATACCTGGACTCCAAAAGTTTTAAAAAAGAGAAAAATAAATGGTGCGACACTGGCCCTTTTAATTCTGTGAAAGTCACTTCAGCTAGTGGGGAAGAGCTTTCAACAATGGGGGCAAGTGCAAAAACAATGGCCACTGTCTCTTTAACTGTACTGCTGTAATCAGAAGGAATAATCACCAATCTGAGCACAAATCTCTTATATTTGGAGGATAGAATCCTTTTTGCCACTCTGGCTCCCTATAACTGTATGCAAACTGCTTCAGGAACATACAGGTGCCTGCCATTGGTTGAGGGGTCCAGGATGTGTAGCTGCTACTGTGCTACGAGCAGCAATTGACTGAATTAACTACAGTTTGCCATCCAAGCCTTGTTTCAGAAATTGCAAGTCTTTAATAGACATCAGAATTCCAAAGTAGTAACAGATTCTGACAGTGTAATTATTCTGTAGTTCTGAAAGCATATTTTAGGTCCTTCCTACACTTCATCTTTCCAGAATCCTCTTCATGTGCTTGCTTTTAATATATAACAATCCTAGAGCAAGTTACATCTTATTGTAAAAGTATTTAAATAGCCTTTTGATGAAAATGACATCCTCTTAAGTCAGATCCTATTGATGCAAAGTCATTCTCAGAGAAAATTGCACACATGCTAAAGATTATGTAATTCCCTTTTCTGATAAATGTAAAACATACTTAAATATTATTTTGAAACAAATAAAATATTAGAACACAAATAATTTAATACTGACCATTTAATATGGGTCAAACTCATTCATAAGTGTTAATAAAAAATGTATGGCAAAGAAATGCTAAACTTATACTTAATTCACATTTTCACTTACACTTTTTCAAAGAGGTGGGTGGCACATCACTTATGAGTTTGGGTTTAATAATTATTTCAGTTCCATCACTTTCTAGCTACATTACATTACTTTACATAACTTGTAATGTGTTTTTGATTCAGTTCATCAGCATAATAGAGATAGAATGATATATATAGATTGGGTGATAGGTATCAGCAGTAATCTATTTCATTCACTAGATCTTTCAAATAAATTGGAACAAAAATTATATGAAAATCACTACCCTTATCTTTAGAGCACAAGCATAAAGAATTAAACTTTTATGATATGGCTAATTTCAATTTATTTTAAATATCTTGCTCTAATAATAAGATGTTACCTTTCAGTAATTATTATGCACTCTCAAAATTTTTATTCCATGCCTCTTTTTAAAATGGGTTACAGTCATTTCATACATGTGTGATCTTATCTTCTAGTTTATTAGACCTTGAGAACAAAGGTGGTGTCTCATCTGACTCCACAATATTGAATGTGCAAGTAATTGACTTAACATATTTAAAATTTGAGTCAAATGAAAATTTAAATAATTATTTCATTTTTCTAATGCCACAAATAAACTGTAGACAATAACAGCTTAAGTAATTTATTCAAGTTCATGCAAATGTTTAGAGAAAAACTTAAAAATCAGGTTCTCCTAGACTTTGAATTCAGTAACTCTCCATAGAATTAGCCTGATGATTTTCCAACTATATTGAAATATAACAAGCTTATTGTGCCCAAGTAACCTCAAATAAATCAAGCTGTCCATCATCTAACAATAATGAATACAAAATAAATTGCATTATATTTAACATGTATTAGGCCTTATGTATACACTAGCTTTACATACATTCCATTTGCCACCCTAATTAAATCTACTGTTATCCTGTTTTGTTTCCGCTATAATAACCTACTCACTCGTAGTCTAGCATCCCGTTGGCCTGTTTCTTTCTAACTAGTTCTCCATGTCACAATCAAAATGGATTATTTCAAAATGAAAATCCAACAAGTCACCACCACCACTTTTCCTACCCCTCCACGTTTTGCTTCAATGGCACCCTATCATTCCTAAGGAAAAACATGGCTTCTAAACTATCCTTATGAGAAACTTAAATTTTACCACCTTACTACTATCTATACAGAAAGGTTTCTGAACCTCAGCATCATTGACATGTTGGGCTGGATAATTCTTTGTTGTGAAGGGTTCTTTCATTTTCCTATTTAACTTTTACTTTCCGTAGATATGACCTTAGACAATGCTTGCTTGAGAGATCTCAGTCTGGTCTACTTGTTCTCTCAAATCCAATCCCTCTCACGTATGCATGGAAAATACCAGGAATCTCTCCTTCATAGCACGTATCATAATTTTAAGTCTACATTTGTGTGATTATCTGATAAATGATTGTCTCCATGCGTCTGGTATTATAAAATGCATTTGTCCCCATTTCCTGGCATGCAGCTCCTTATCTTTGAAGTGATGTCTTTTTGTAAGCTACTGATGGAGTGATGACTGGTAGCCTTTAGGTAGCTTCAGGATGGGACTTGTCACCAGAAAGACCAAGGCATGATTAGAGGGTTAGAACTTTCAACCTCACCCCTGGCTTTCAGGGATGAGATACAGGCTAAAGGTTAAGTTAATGGCTGATGGCAGATGGCTTAATCAATTGTGTCTACATAATAAAGCCCTTGTAAAAACCCAGAAAGACTGTCTTGGAGATTCTGAAGAGCTGAACACATGGAGGTTCCAAGAGAGGGCATGGAAGCTCTGTGTCCCTTCCCATGTACCTTGCCCTGTGAATTTCCTTATTTAATTCCTTTGTAATATTCTTCATAATAAACCGGTAAATGTGTTTATCTGAGTTCTGTGATCCACTCCAGCAAATTAATTGAACCCAAAGAGGGGTTCATGGGAACCCCAATATGAAGCTGGGTTGATCAGAAGTTCTAGAGGTCTGGGCTGATGTCTGGTGTCTGAAGCAGCGCAGTCTTGATGACTGAGCACTCTGTGAGATCTGATGCTGTCTCCAGGTAGACAGCATCAGAATTGAATTAAAAAACAACTGGTGTCCACTACTTTATATGTGGGAAAAACTTCTCCCAACGTTTGGTCACAGAAGTCTATGCTAATTGTTGTGTAAGAAAATAGAAAAAAAGATGCTGAGTTTTGCTTTTTCTGCACACAATGAGGTTAGTTCTTTGTTTTCTCTTCTTCTATAGTCTCCAGTGCCTAGTCAATTTGTTGGCACATAGTAGAGCTTAATACATGAAGTAAGATTTGAGATATATAATTTATTTGTCTCTATGAGGTAGATGCTGTTATTAATTTCATTTTAATGAGGAACAAATTCTTAAAAACGTGGCAAAATTTGTCAAAAGTCACATCTTAAAAAAACAGCACAGCAATAATTAAAGTTATTTAATTCCAGACCCAATACTCTCAACTCTTGTTTTCTTGGAGAATGGTTTGAAAAAAACACTTTTAGAAAACGATTTTGATCTATTTATTTTCTATATTTCAGAGCACATAACAAAGACTAAATATATGATGGTTAGAGATAATCAGTAATTAAACTAAGAACTATTCTGATGCAGAAGGGAGATGAATACATAAAGGTATATATAAAAAGTACCAAATGTATGAAATCACTCTCTTGGAAAGACCTCAAAAGAAAGTCATTCGAACTCGACTTCCAAGAAAAGATTGATTTGCCATAGCCCTCCAATGATACCCCAATAGCCAGTTCTTTGTATATGTAGAGACTGGCACTAAGACACAGTAAGTGGTGTTAACAATCTTATTTGCTTATCAGATCTTTAGTGATCTTGGCCCCAGGCACAATCAGCACTTCATCAGTACCAGTAAGAGACACAACCCTAGGTTAACTGAAGGAGTGCCATCGGAAAAACCTGCTTTCATTTATTTGAATACTTTGGGAAAAAAACATCATTCTCAGCCAGACACTTTAAAAACTAATTAGTGTTATTTTTTCTAATGCTTCCCTTTAAAAACTCAGTGTTTTATAACTTGCGCTTTCCTCAAAAACGTAACATTGACTAAAGCATAGCAATTTAATATTATTTGTCAAACCTACTAACTGGTTCAAAATACAGACAATCTGTGTCATTGTAGAATGTTATTATGTTTGACTCATGTAGTGTACTCATTATCACATAATGGTGAATAATTTGCAGTACTAAAAAATACATTAGCCTATGCTTATAAATCAGACTTATATCAACAGCACTGTAGTACTAAAGATGCCCATTAAACACGCGTAATATGTATGCCACTTTTCTGACACAACCACATACCATTCCAATCTAATAAATATATATATGAATGATACACTATCCAATTATTTTGATGACCTATACAACGAAGACACAGTCTCTGGGTTGAGTTTCTCAGTAGAGACTGCGCTACCCCACACAAATTTCCTCCAATAAGGATTCCTTTTGCTAATAAATTATTCAACGTATCCTATAATTATTGCCAACTCCCTGGGAAAGTAATTTACCGCAAATGTCACATTAGCTACATAAATTTTAAAGCCAAGTTAATATTTACTAAATATTATGAAGTTATTAAATGAATAAAAATACTTTCAGTGCCCATTTAACAGCATTGAATTTAACAAATCACTCCAAGTGTTAAACATCAAATAAATATCTGCCAGTAATTGCTATTTTGATGATTCTAAATAAATGAATAGATTCACTTCTCAGGCATTTTACTAAGGGTTCCAATGAATATCATTTCTATGTCAAAGAAATCATTACAAATAAATACATCAGCATCTGAGATATTAAGACCTACCCACCGTTATATACGCTGAATTTCCGAATCTGATTTGTTTACCTCTGTGGCAATTAATAAATAATGAAATCTTTTTTTTTTTTTTTTTTTTTTTTTTTTGAGACGGAGTCTCGCTCTGTCGCCCAGGCTGGAGTGCAGTGGCCAGATCTCAGCTCACTGCAAGCTCCGCCTCCTGGGTTTACCCATTCTCCTGCCTCAGCCTCCCGAGTAGCTGGGACTACAGGCGCCCGCCACCTCACCCGGCTAGTTTTTTGTATTTTTTAGTAGAGACGGGGTTTCACCGTGTTCGCCAGGATGGTCTCGATCTCCTGACCTCGTGATCCGCCCGTCTCGGCCTCCCAAAGTGCTGGGATTACAGGCTTGAGCCACCGCGCCCGGCCAAGAATAAAATCTTTTATGATTCTTCCTGTATTTGTAAGACTTTTCCCACCAAACTACATTGCTCAAATAAGAAATTTGCTTCTCCAGTTTTTGCAATTCAGCATTTGATCAGAGCTCCTACTATATGAATTTTAAGAGTTCCAATTGTAATTTTAAAAGTGACCTTTAGTTGGTTTGTGTAGCTTAAATTGTGAATTAAATTCTCATTAATCTTTTTGAAATGATGTAAAAATTTGAATCTTGTTTAATACCTTTATTTCAAGGTAAATAGGGTATTAATTAAAAGCTTATCTTTTATTTAAGAAAGCTGCTAGTTCAGAGTTTTAACTAGATTGAAAGCCAGAGTGGTATTTACCCAACCATCACCTCTGCAATACCATTCACAGATCTACAATACCATTGTCTTTTGAGTCTGAACAGTGGTGAGTTGATGAGCTCAAGGCTTGATATTTATATATTCACTTTGTAGTTAGTTGTATCACATGGAATGTGATACTTTTACACAGAATGACACAAAGTAGTTTCATAATTTTCCCAACCATATACTGGGATATCATTACATTATAAGAAAACTCGATGTTTTAGCATGCAGTGATAAATCTTTCCCCATATTGCAAGGATCTTCTTCCATTCTACTGGTCTCAAAAGGCAGAATGTATTGCCCTATTTAACTGGGAGAAGGAATATATCAGTATTCAAAAGTTCCTCCTGTATACATGCAAACCTTATTCTATACAAATGTGTCTGTGTATGTATAATAGTTTAAAAACTAATATTGTACCTATAAATAACTCCTCATAAAAATGTTTAGTTTTTATTTCAAAAGTAAAAAAGGTGATATTATCAATACTCAATTCTCCCTGAAGAGAATTTAACAAACAGTTCTCACCCTAAACCACAAACGTTACCCCCATCTTCTTGTACAGTTTTTCAAGAACTGCAAGACACAGTTGGTGTTAACTGATGGTCAAGTGGTAATCCAAGAGTCTTTGTAAAATATAAGTAGTATTTTACATTTCATGGGTCTTGCTAATTCTGAGTGATACCTAGGAGAAATGCTCAGTTAAAATAACTAACGAACTGGGTCACTGAACATTAAAGAGGTAATTTAGAATGAATTAAAATCTATAATAATATTCACACCTGTTCCCATACTTATTAAAATATATTACAATGGTTTATGAAGTACTCTATGTCTTATTATAGAAATAGAAAAAATTCTATTTTACTAAGATAAAATAGTTTAAAATTGTAACTATTTTCAAATTTCATTTTTATGTATAAGATTAAGAAAACCTTTCTCCTCCATATGCTGTTGCATGCAGATTAAACCAAAGTTCTTTAATTTTGTTATCACATTATATATATGAAATAACTTCATTAAAATATCATTGATTTTTCACCATCAACCCTAGAATAAATGTTAGGAAAGAACATACACAGGGCATAAAAAATGAATTCAATACATTCACAAATGTTTCTACTAAAAAATAAAATACCAATTTTGATCCAGAATTGTCAACTACATAGGTGTTAGTGATAGGTGTTAGTGACAACATTTGGTGAAAATTCACAAATGAATAGAACTGAAATATTATATGTCAACAGATGTAAAAAATGAAAAAGCTTCTATGAAAAACAGTATATCTTTAAGTAATCCCCCGTTGGTACTGATTTTCATTGCCAAATTTTGAGTAGGTCATTCTGTGGGAGGTCAAGATTGGAGAAAGTTACAGGGGAAAAAATAAGTCCCTTGTTGAAAGAAACAGAATCTTTCTATTGATGAAGGGCTGCCTGCAACTGGGAAGAGTGACTTGCAACAACACAATTTAACATTATCTAAATAAACAAACCATTTCTTTGCACTCAGAACTGATATACTAAAAATATTCTGCTAAACACATGAAAACGACAATACTTTTGATTTGCATTGTCATACCAAATGATATGCATATGCAAACATCCAAACTTCTGAATCATTTTTAAAAATCTTAAAAATCCATGTAGACGATTAAGATGCAGTTTTGGTCTATGGATTTCGAAATCTACAGAAACACACACACATATACATGAACACATGCATAAACTTGTGTGTTCACACAGAAAGTGATGCTGGAAATTAGTTCTTAAACCTATTTGATTAGTATCAGATGCACATTTTGCAGCAATAGTCATCATAATTATTCCTCAATGTTTAGTCATGGTTTTACTTTACAGAGAGCTCTATGAATTAATTTCAAGAATAAAAAAGAAATTATACTAGGTAGCCCTGTATAAAAAATTAAAACATATATGTCAATTAAACTTTTTTAAAAGACTTTTCTAATTACATATTGCAGAAATTATCCTCCAAAGAACTTTGAAACCACACTCAGAAACTACAACACCTAAATTTACTGTTAGATTTTGATTCACACTAAAAATCAATTACTTGTCCTTGACAAAACCTTTTATTATATCCAAATGATTTTAGCCACCAAAGAGATATTGGATTTTTTTAAAGTCACAGACAGCTTTAATCTTGCAAATACATCATTCCAAAATGTGTGAGATAAATTTGAAAAAGTCAACTCTGCTGTAATTAAAGCCATTCTTTGGATGTCTTTATAGTTGAAGCAGCCAAATGTCTGTACAGAATGCCAGAAGAATTAAGTATTCAAATACATATTTTTTCCTCTCCAATCTAGCATCATGCTGTGGACTTATCCAATGAGTTATTTTGCTGTTTAAGAATGTGGAATATTTCAAACCATACAAGTAGGTTTAGATACAGCTCTAAACATTGTAACACAAAGTGAAAAGTTTAATATTTAATATTACTATTAAAAAGCAAAAGAATACTTCAGTATGAATCTAATGAAAATGTACAGTTTTGTTTTTTTATTCCATGTATATTTCAAAGTCAAAATATTATCCACCTTCTAAAAGTGGTGTGTTTTCCAATTCATAGTAAAACATTTGTGGGATTGCTGCCAGAATACAAGTAAAGCAACTAATAGTAATTGTAAATATAAATTTTTGTAATTTGTATATAAAAGTAGCAGCAAACTTTATTAAATATAAAAAGGCTTTTTACAAAAGTCCTTTCTGTTGTTAAACTGACATATCCATGCATGATTCATTTTCATTCCACTGATTGTTATTAAAGCAAAAGAAAATGCGTATGACTCAAAATGTACTAAGATTAAATTTTCATTGTTGGCTCACAATAGAGCTAGTATTTTAACTCGTTTTATGTCTTTATTGGTTGGATTTTATTTACAAGACAACTCTGTGCTATAAATTGTTGGCGATAAAACCAAATTTCTATCCAAATCTTTCAGAATCTTTTAAAGAGGTTCTTACAGCTAGAGGATAAAATAACGTGAAACAATTCCAAATTAAGGAATTATATGACAAGTTCTGTATCGATTATATATACATATACACACACACACACACACAAGCATTATATTAGTTCAAATAGTATAATGTTGAATATACATATTGTGATAATTATTTTTTTTTACTTCTTCTGTGTCACCCAGGTTGGAGTGGTGTCATCAAAGCTCAGTGTCACCTCAAACTCCTGGATTCAAGATAGCATCCCGCTACAGGTTTGCACCACCATGCCTAGCTATTTTTTTTGTAAAGACAGGGTCTCACTATGTTGCCCTGGTTGATCTCGGCTCCTGGCCTCAAGCAAATCTCCTACCTTATCTCCCAAAGTATTGGGATTACCGGTGTTAGCCACTGTGCTGGCCTGATGGTGATCTTTATGAGTCAACTTGAGTGGGTTAAGGAATGCCCTGACAGCTGGGAAAACACTATTTCTGGGGGTTTCTGTGGGAGCGTTTCTGTATTAGCATTTGATGTGTAGTCAAGAGTCAGGAGTAAAAGAGGTCCACTCTCACCAGTGTTGGTAGGGCATCATCCTACCGACTCACTGGGACCTGCCCCAGTAGAACAAAAAGCAGAGGATGGGTTCTCCAGCTTACAGATAGAACACTGGATGTTTGGGTCTCCATAATAATGAATATGAGCTGCTTCCCATCATCTTTCCTTATATATTTCTATATGTCTTGCTGATTCTATTTCTCTGTAGAACCCTCAATAATACACATATATATGCATGTATGTAATTTATTATAATGAAAATTAAAATAACAAATTTTAGGTGAGCCAGTAATTTTAAAAAGGCCACAATGATGCCAAATTTCTCCCTCTAACTCTTGAGAGAACATCTGCTTATCTATGGCTAATGGTCAGAGTTTAATAAGACTAATATGATTCATTTATTGAGCAATTTCTGTATTTCAAACTCTGCCCAAGTCCCACTATGTATGCTAATACATTGATTCTTACAACAATTTGGTGAGATAGTTATTAAGATTCATATTTTAAGATGAGATGATGAACTCATGACAAGTTGGCTGCCAGAGTCTCGTACAGTTAAGTGACCAAATAAGAACTAAAATCCAGTACGGTTTGACTTCTGCATACATACTTTTTGCCTTGTGCTTCCCTGTCTTAGAGAATTAGTCCCCAATCTCCCTCATACACTTTCAGAAAGAAACAGACATTCATGTACTCTAAACCAAACTACTACATTCCCCTCATTGTGCTTTCTAAAAGTGCAGTGGCTGGATCTCAGCTCACTGCAAGCTCCGCCTCCCGGGTTCACACATTCTCCTGCCTCAGCCTCCCAAGTAGCTGGGACTACAGGCACCCACCACTACGCCCGGCTAGTTTTTTGTATTTTTTTTAGTAGAGACGGGGTTTCACTGTGTTAGCCAGGATGGTCTCGATCTCCTGTCCTCGTGATCCGCCCATCTTGGCATCCCTAAGTGCTGGGATTACAGGCTTGAGCCACCGCGCCCAGCCTGCAGATATTTTTCATCTAATTCTTGATTCAATTAAATCCTACTTATTCTACTTCCCTTAATATTTCCTTCCTTTCAAATTCACTCTAAGTTTCTTTTCCTTTTCATGACTAATTTATAGTAATACATTATAGACAATATTGAACTCCATAGAATACCTATTGATAAAATTATTCATATGAATTTTCACTGGCCTACTACCATTGTATTAATAAGGAGAAGGCTGTTGACAAAACAACGACAACAAAAACCACCACCACAACAAAACCCTTTAAAACAGAGATACTGAAGTACTTTGGTTTTAAGCGTTTGATTTTATGAGCTCATTAATGAATGTTAATATTCTTCACTACCTATATTTTTATGCTTCTTACCACTGTGAGTTGTTTTACATACTAGTGATTTTTATTATCCTATTAGTATTCTAAATTGAGTGTGGGTCGTAGAAATGCCACAATTATCTTATTTTTATTAGATACCTCCTCTAAGTAGTTTTACACTATTTTATTCTCCTTCAGTAGTTTATCATCTACTAAATCTGTCTAAAACAATATATACAACAGGTTAATAAATGGCTCTGTTTAGCTAAGTCTAGTCTAATTACCATGAAAACATTAGGTCTAAATTTCTAAACATTATAAACAACAATTTTTTGAAGTGCTCTGCTTTCCTAAGAATACGCTACTCCGCACTATCTTAAGATTACACATGTAAAAGAGAAGGAAATGTAGGAAATAAGTCTGAAAAATCATACCTCTTCCTTAGATAAAAGAATTTTTCAGCCACGGCTTTATATCACCACCAGTAATATCACTCCTTGGTACTGCCACCTTCAGCTCTCAATATATAGTTAATGTTTATCTTCTGGAGATTTTTAGACATTAAGGAACTCACTCAAGATGGTTTAAGAAATGATGCAGGGAATGAGTTAAAGACTTTAATTTTCAAAGTAAGTACAGAATAATTATGAAGCTGGAACCTCATGAGTATGAAAAACAGCACCAAATTCTGGTGTGGATGTGGCACAACGTGCACCCTCATTCATTACAGGAATGAAAATGTTACATCACTTTGGAAGACAGTTTGGCAGCATTTTTACAAAACTAATCATAATCTTACATAATCTGGCAATCATGCCCCCGGTGTATACCCAATGAAGTTAAAAACAGGTCCTCATTAAAAAAACCTGCACAAGAATGTTTACAGCAGCTTCATTCATAATTGCCAAACTTGTAAGCAACCAAGATGTCCCTCATTAGGTAAATGGATAAACAGTAATATACTCAGATAATGAAATACTATTCAGCATTAAAAACAAATGACCTATCAAGACATAAAAATACAAGAAGGAATCTCAAACACATGTTTCTAACAGAATGAGGCCAATCAGAAAATGCTACCTACTGTATGTCCAACTACATGACATTCCAGGAACGGCCAAACTATGGATGCAGTTAAAAATAAAAATCATTGACTGACAGGTGTTATGGGGGACAGAGGGATGAGTAGGTGGAGCACAGAGGATTTTTAGGGCAGTGAAACACTTCTGTATCAGACTATGGATGTTATGTTCAGACTTTATGAAACTGAAATTTAAAATAGAGTAAGAGGGAATCTGGTTGATTTGTTTCGGCTTGATTTCATGACTGCAAAGCTCATGTCTTTATATTTCCCAAAAAATTAATACTCCCTGCTCCATTCACTCCCTTTTTCAGAGTAACAGTTCTTATTTTCTCTCCTTCCCATTTTCACTCTTGTTGATTAGTTTATTTTCTGTTTCACTTGTAAAAAAGTAGTAATCTGGCAAGAATTTCAAAATCTGGTCGCTACATCTACTCACCTTCATATATCTACACCTACATTCTCTTCTCTCTCCTTTTCATATGGATGAACTGTCTTTGCTTCTAACGCCCACCCCTCTAACTGTGACTAGGCCCCGTCTCCTGTTATTCGGTTCTCCAACGGGACAGGATTAAAAGGACAGATGTACATGTAAAAGAGTTTATTAAGAAGTGTTGACTCACAGGATCACGAGGTAAAGTCCCACGGTGGGCCATCAGCAAGCTAGGAAGCAAGGAAGCCAGTCCAAGGCCCCAAACCTCCAAAGTAGGGGAGCCGACAGTGCAGTCTTCAGTCTGTGGCCGAAGGCCTGAGAGGCCCTGGCAAACCACTGGTGGAGGTCCAAGAGTCCAAAAGCTGAAGCACTTGGAGTGTAATAATGTTCAAGGGCAGGAAGCACCCAACACGGGAGAAATATGGAGGCCCGCAAACTCAGCCCGTCTCGTCTTTCTGCTTGCCTCTGCCTGCTTTTATTCTAGCCGCGTTCACAGCTGATTAGATGGTGCCCGCCTAGATTGAGGGTGGGTTTGGGTCTCCCAGTTCACTGACTCAAAGGTTAACCTCCTTCGGCCACACGCTCACAGACACACCTGGGAATAATACTTTGTATCCTTCAATCCAATCAAGCTGACACGCAGTATTAGCCATCGCACCTGTTATCTATTCACGACTATCATCCCCGCAATTTTCTTGCTGCTGCTTCTGCAATTTTAACTCCTCCATTAAGTCCTTCACATCAAAAAACAACAAAATGGAATTATTTCATTTAATGTGAAAATAATTAACAACTTTATTTACCCCAGTTGGCCTACCTCAAGAACCCCATTTCCCATTCCTTTTGTTTTATTATTATTATTATTAATATTATTTTTGAGACAAAGTTTCACTCTTGAGTGCAAAGCGATCTCGGCAACCTGCGCCTCCCAGGTTCAAGCGATTCTCCTGCCACCGCCGCCCAAGTAGCTGGGATAACAGGCCTGAGCCACCGCGACTGGCCAGGCTTTTCTCCTTTTATAGCTGTTTTATTTCTAATCGTTTGTCTTCAATTACTGTAATCTCATTCTCTCTTGAACCTATTTCATTCAGGCTTATTTTCTTCTACTTCTACACTTTTTCGTTTTCAAGAAGACTAATACAAGTAACTATTTATACACTGGCCATATACTTTATGCATAAATAAAGTACACAATGCCAAGTATAATATATTCTACTACATTACACTTAGCAACAGCGTCTACAATCTACTCCTTTGACATCTACAATCACTGCTCCTCGAAATATTTTTTCTCTTTTCTTTAGGACGCCATATTCTCTTTTCTCCAGCCTCCCTGGATAACTCTTCTTCATCTTCCTTTGCCAAATGCACCTTATCTCCCCCCAAAATTTGAAATTTCCCAAATTTCTCTACTATTTCAATGTTTACCCTTTGCTACACACCAACGTTACTTAAATCCAGTTTCATGATTTAGTTATGCTTATAACTGCCACAAAATTCTCTATACTCAATTTGGAAATGTATTCAATGTTCGTGTTTAATCATTCTCATCATGCTGACTTCTTCAGTAACAGAGCTTGGGGCTTGAAATTCTAACCTTAAAAAAGTTATACTTCTTCCACATGATACATAGATATAAACTTCTTGAATATTAAATGCATTTCATTATAAAGGCTATATTCTTTATAATGATAATACAGAATATATTTATAATACAATTGTATTCTTCTATATTTATTTCAAAACTGTTAGTTTCAAAGGTCACATATGTGTTTAATAATAACAAACTCCCATGAGACAAGTTTAATTATATAACAAACCTGCACTTGTACTCCTGAACTTAAAAGTTTGAAAAAAGAATATTGTTCTTTAAATAAAAGGCTTATAAAGACTTAATGAATAAAGTTATCTTGAATATTTGATAACTTTAATATTCACAAAGATGCTCTCAGGAAAATAAAAAGGCTTCCAACAAACTAGAAGAAAATATTAATATAACCAACATATAAACAGCAAAGTGTTAATATCCAGAATATATAAAGAATAATACAAATAACCCAATTAAATAATGGACAAATGATACAGACATTATACAAAATATGAAAACATGAATAGACAATTAATATATGATGCTTAATTGTGGTAACCAGGGAAATACTATTTAAACACAGAGTAAGATGACATTTTACATTAGCCGGTGTGAAAAAAATTTAAAATTCCAGTCACAAGTGTCAGAAAAGTTATAGAACAAAGGAGACTCATACATGGCTTATAAGTAATGAGATGGGGAGAGGTCATAGAAATCACTGCCTCACAATCAATGGGGATTACTCAATTCACTAATTAGTAATGCATGCGATAAGTTGCAGTCATTAATTTTGTGCTTTTTGTGACAGTAATAGCAAAAAATAATTTTTATCAATCTCACAATAAATTTGACCATTTTGTGCAATTGAATTACTAGACCCCATTATTTCATTATGGCTGAAGTTAGCATTTTATTTTGCAGATACATACAACCCTAGAAGCCACAGGGATTTTGTAACATCACTTGCTCTGGGAGTGAAAGTGGGCAGGAGTTTTTTAAATTATTATTTATTACCTAACTTTTGAATTTTGTACTAGGAGAATGGATTATTATCCTGTAATGAAATTAAAATTTTAAATATTAAAAAGTTTTAAATTAAACTAAAAAGTTCAGTAGATGAGAGGTTCCATCTCTAATCAGGGGATAATAACTGATTCTACTATAAACAACTAGAAAACTAGACAAACTATATGATACAATCATTTTCAAACATTGAACAATTGGCAACTAAGGAATGGTTTTCGCAGTTGAGGAGAGAAACAAACAATATAAGATGTACAATAGCCCCTGATTTCTGCCTGGGGATACTGACTGGACCACACCATTGATGGCAGAACCCAGACAGAGCTTGAAGAAACCCCTGCGTTAAAGAGACAGAAATACTATGGCAGGAGGACTAAGCAAGTATCTTAAATTTAAGGTAGGAACTAGACAAAGAAAGAGCTGCAAAAATCACCATGGGTTTCCCCTGAGTGATCCAGGGACTGACTGACTGACTCACTAAGTATCCATCCCCGGATCTAATATCTAATTTCCCCTCCTTGAGCGTCCAGGGTAACCGCCTTGAGCTGTGTTCATATCTGCAAATGACAGATTCATCTCTGTCTCTCAAGACTGCATATGCCTGTGCAACACTTTCCACCTTTTATGGAAAGCATACATAATTCCACAAGCAAACAGCATTTCCTGTGTTTTGGAGAATTCACTCAAGCTTTGGGATTCAGAATTTTGGTTAAAACACTTTCCTCACTTCACTTTCCTCTTTATACTTGTGCCTGATTTTGCCTCCTTTAATCTCCTTCCTCTCTCTCACAAACAAAACGATTTTCTTTTCTTATCTATTAACAAGTATAACAATTTTGGAAGAGTCTTTTGTTGCTTGATTAAGATGGGTGTGGTGGTTAATTTCCTGTTTCGACTTGACTGGGTTACAGGATGCCCAGATAGTGGTTAAACATTATTTCTGGGTGTTTCTGTGAGAATGTTTCTGGAAGATATTAGCATCTGTGGAATGAGTAAAGCAGATGGCCTCCCCAGAGTGGGTGGGGATCATACAACCTCCTGAGGGCGTGAACAGAACAAAAAGGCAGAGGAAGGTAGAATTCTGTCTCTCTGCTTGACTGCTTGAGGGGAGACATTGATTGTCTCTTACCCTTTGACTAGGCCTTATACCACTGTCACTTCTCATTCTCAGGCCTTCAGACTGAGGCTGGAATTAACACCACTGGCTACCCTGGGTCTCCAGTTTGCAGACCATAAATAGTGGGGAATTTTCAGGTTCCTTAACTCCATAAACATGAGCCAATTCTTACAGCATATATCTTTATACACACACACACATACACATGTCCTATTGCTTCTGTTTCTCTAGCCTGCCCCGACATACACCCCAATTTCTCTCTCATTTCCACAGGTTCTATCTCTTATCCACACTTAAACATTGAAATCATCTGTGTGTCTTTAATGCTCATGAAGTCCAGGCTTCCCTTAATAGACTGACTTAGTATCTCTGAGGCAGATCAGATTTCTACAATTGAAAAAACATGCCTTTAAAAGAAAATCTTATTTTAAGTAAAGGTGACAACCATTGGCAGAAGGCAATTGTAGAACAAATGGGATTTGAGGCCTGGTGCAATGGTTCATACTTCAAATCCCAACACTTTGGGAGGCATAGGCAGGAGGATGGCTTGAGGCTAGGAGTTTGTGACCAGCCTGAGCAATACAGTGAGAGCCCATCTCTACAAACATTTTTAAAAATTAGCTAGGCATGATGGTACATGCCTGTGGTCCCAGCTACTCAGGAAGCTGAAGCAAGAGGATTGCTTGAGCCCAGGAAGTCAAGGCTATAGTGAGCCGTGATTGCACTCCTGCATTCCAGGCTAGGCAACAGAGTGAGACCCTGTCTCAGAAACAAAACACACAAAAAAGTGTTTGATTTCAATACTAATTTATTCATTTTTGACCATGTAAATTACACTGATAAAGAATTTCAAAGAAAGTATATTGTACTATATGAATGATCACATTTGATCCTGAACTACTAATGGGTAAATCTTGGTTAATTGTATAAGAATAATGGTTTTCAATTATGATAAATTAACATATATAAAATACTATATATATATTAATATATGCAGCACAAATGACAGTTTAGCCTGAAAGTAAGGTTGTTTTGCTTATATAAGCAATCTGTTAAGAAATTCAAGTTCACTCCTTTATGTATCACACTAACCTATATGTTCTGATTGCTGACTAAATGGATTAAAGATAATTTTCTTCTCTCTACTTAGCATCTAGCCCATGAAAATCCAACTTTCTGCAGTTTCTACACCTTAATG
Organism: Colobus angolensis palliatus; assembly: GCF_000951035.1. NCBI lineage: Eukaryota > Metazoa > Chordata > Mammalia > Primates > Cercopithecidae > Colobus > Colobus angolensis. The sequence goes on along the minus strand of NW_012114488.1, from coordinate 4,561,560 downwards.
ACTATAGAAGAACACTGGGAAATATGCCACATTCTTAGACATCACGTGTTACTTTATTATGCCTGAAGTTTCTCTAAAGATTGAAACAATTCAATAATGACAGCAAGTTATACATAGGTACAAACTGGTTATACACTATATCTATTAAGATTATGAAACTAGTTATACAACTCAATGACATTTACATATGGAAATGTAATTCTGATATTTTTTATTTCCATTTCTATCATACTTTGCTATTAATATGGCTTGCATAATAAACTTTCATGAATATATCAAAGAGAAATGTTATGAGAACTAAGTGCAAACTATGCAAGTTAGTGACTCTGAAACAGTGACCACAGCAAGTCACATACCATTGTTTTAAATAATTTTTAAATATAGAATTATGTTTTGTTATATTTTTAAAGGTTTACAAATATATATTTTTTTAATTTGGAAACTTGCATTGATGTAATTTTTTAAACATTTCATTGCTATCCTGGTTAGCAGTTTCTTGGTTTTTTTACACATATAAAACAAATGTTACAGTACAATGGGAGTGTCCCGGTATGGAAAAAGATAGATCTGGAATCATATTTTATGTTCAGCTTTTGGTATGGTTTTAAGAAATACACTTCTTTTAGCTAATTTCTTCTTCTGAAAAATGGGAATATTATATTTAAGCCAAAGAATTATTGTTTGAATCAATTTTAAAATATTGTGCCCATATTTATATCTAAAATGTTTCTGTAATTCATTAATAATATTCAGATAACACAACTACAGAAAATCATTGTTGGTAATGAACCATAGAGATCATTTAGCTCTAAATTAAATGCATTTCTTGGTGACACTTCTGTTGCTTCATAGTACAATAACATTAAATGCTTTATAGGAAAATTATTATATATAAGTATTATTAAAAGTCATCAGTAATAGCAACAGTTTGACATTGAGTCTTACTCTGAAATAATACACCTTTGCTCACACAGTGTATTTTGTTTCTCTTTATGGCTTTAAAGGACTAAAAATAATTATTTAAAGCAAGAAAGCAGGAAAGTCATGGAAGGCACTGAGACAGAGGCTAATTCATGCAGAATTTCATCTCATCTTGTTATTTGTTTCAGAATTTCGCCTTGAGATTTTGCAGAATACGTGATTATCCAACTAAAAATTACATTTCCTATCAGTATTCCTATCTTCCTATCTAGTTTAGGATTTATCCCAGAATGTTTCTCTTTCTCCTCCCTCCACCCCCAGACCCCACTGGAGTGCAATGGTGCGATCTCAGCTCACTGCAACCTCAGCTTCCTGGGTTCTAGCGATTCTCTTGCCTCAGCCTCCCGAATAGCTGGGATTACAGGTGTGTGCCACCATGCCAGGCTAATTTTTTATATTTCTAGTAGAGACGGGGTTTCACCTTGTTAGCCAGGATGGTCTCAATCTCGTAACCTCTCCATCTGCCCACCTCGACCTCCCAAAGTGCTGGGATTACAGGCATGAGCCACCATGCCTGGCCAAATTTCTCATTTTTAACCCCATTATTAATGCTTACATTAAGATAGGCCCTGATGGGTCCTGTGCTTCCAGATTCTCCCTCGATTTCCTCTCATAGTGCATGAGACATGTGTAAGAACACAGCAAGAAGGGTTTTCACTCTAACAGAAGCTTGTATCTGAAAGACGTCCAGTAATATAATTGGTCTATCTTTCCTCAACTCTCTCTAGACACATGCAACACAGCCAGCACTTTCCTTTCTATGACAGCAGGCAGAAGGACATAAGCTATTTAACTACTTTATATTTTCTCTAGGATAATTTTTAGATCTACTGATCCAATAAAAAATAACTTGTCAGTTAATTAATAAATATTTCAAAAAATATATAAGTATGTTTAGCACTCTCGTTTTCCCCCCTCAAAGTTGTTCTAGTTTGGACAATGAATTATATAGCCACACTATCTTTTGGTTAGCATTTTAAAGATCAAACTTGCCTACACTTCCTCTCCCCCTTGAAGTTGCCTGGAAAATTGCGTTGTTGTAGTTCCTGTGGAACCAGATATAGAGGCCATATGTTGAGAATGCATGGTAGTAAGGACCACTAAATATGGGTGTCTGGGAGAAGACATGGAGCAGAGCCTCCCACCAGCCCTGGATCCCTCAACTACTCACTGTTACTCAAGAGAGAAATACAGTGCCTTCTTTTTAAGACATTGTATTTGGTGTCTTGCTTAGACTGTCTCCTAAGTAATATATTCTCTAAATAATAAAGATCAAACATTATTTGTAAATACAACGCTAGAAGTCACTCAAGGAGAACTTAGACTTAACTGCACTTCTTGTGAGTAATTGTGTGTGTGTGTGTTTCTCTGCTGCACTGAGAGAAGTGCCGTGGCACCATCACAGCTCACTGCAGCCTCAGCCTCTTGGGATCAAGCAATGCTGTGCCTCAACCTTCCAAGTAGCTGAGACCACAGGCTTGCCTCACCATGCCCAGCTAATTTACTCCTGGGCTCAAGCCATTCTCCAACCTCAGCCTCCCAAAATGCTGGGATTACAGGGCATGAGCCACCACACCTGGACTGTGAATGATTAGGTTTTAAAGTTAATTCTTAAGGTGAAAATCATGTAAAATCAATAGTATTAGCATATATCTCTCATGGAATCTAACAGAACCCTGAACATTGGAACAGATTAATATTTAGTAGAGCGTGGGATGAAGCAGTTTCATGCAGTTCGGTAACACGTTGTGTGAAATATGTGTGCTACCTAAATATCACAATCAGAGCAGTGACATGTTCACACTAGGAGTAACTCTGAGTGACTGAACCCAGATTCACAGTCCTCATCTTTGATTCCTCCAGGGAATATGGTTCCATAATGGAATCATTTGCCTTTAATAGGTTTTCCAAACTGTCCTCTCTCTTAGCTTAGCTGTACGATCATGGTCCTTTAACACTTGACTTGTGTAGGGTCAGTCATATTCCACCTCATCATTTCCTAATGTAATTGTAAAAGCTTTATTCTTATTTGTACTCTAAATAAGAATAGGAAACCATCCTGAATCAAGTACTGTTAAAATACTTGCAAGTATGTTGATTTTTTTAAAAAATAATAATATTTGTAAGCTATAAGGAATATCTTATGAGACAAATGATACATGGCAAAGTATAGTACTTTATGCAATATAGTTACCATGACGTTAATTTTAAAGTACTCATACCTCAATCTACTTTTTAGAAATAAAAAATGTGTCACAAATCCAAATCCACATGTCATCTTTGGATAGGGGGTCTGCTAGTCTTCTCTATTTTATTCCAATTTTAGCTCCTGTATAACCTAAGTGAGCGTCTTAAGGACTGGTGTTTCTATACTGTAGTAAGTGTTATGACGAGTTTAATTCTGTCTTATCTTTTCATTCAGGACACAGTCTTTTGGGTTTCCAGAATATTTCAGTGGTGAAGCAGGATCCCCACTTCTGAGAATCTTTAAAAAAACAACTTTTCTTCCCCCACTAAATCCCCAAGGCTCCCAAATGTGCAGCTCAGACATTAGGTGGCTTCTCAGAAAAGTAAATTCCCTGACACGGAAAGAGTTCTGAATGCTGGATTCCCCTGTCTAACTTCTTCTGGTCCTGTCTAAATACGACCTGGTTGTTCCCTACTGTCTCACTAGTTTGATGATGTTACTAATAAAGCAAACAAAAACACATTTGTTGTCCTTTCATTAGAAGCCCTAGATTGATGGGTTGATATTAATTCTATATTGTATTATGGATAAAAGTTTGAAATTCTGTGTCCCATCGCCATGTTTAAAATAAACTGTTTTCATCCACTGCTCATGAGCAAGAGACCACAATGGCCTTAACTCCCCTCCAGCTAGACAAAAGTTTAAAGAGGTTTCCTTCTGAGGCTAGGTGCTTCACTTGTACTTCCTAAGATTACTCACTTCGATGAAGTTGTAATTGCCCCTTTGAGATGTAAATCATCCCCTAGCCTGTAGCCAGTTTTACAACACGGAAATTCCTCTCGAGGATCTGCGAGCTAATCCATTGAAATGTAATCATCTGGAAAGAGAGTGCCCCAATCTTTCCATCGCTCTGAGAAAACACATCTGTCCTAATCACATTGACCAACCACTCTCCTAACATCAAGCAGCAGATTTCCCTAACTGATGCAACTCTCCTGCCTTTTGTTTCAGCAGAGTTAAATTCAATCTTTCTCCTCATTGCAATAATCTGGACCTCTTTTGCAATAGTCTTAAATAACATTTTATCCACCTCTTTAACACCATCTCTTGCAATTTCTCTTTGACATTTAACTAAAGATTAATTAGTTCTGGAAATTTACCCTTTTTTCCTCCATGGATTCAGCGGCAGTATCTAAAAGAAAAAATTCATCAACCAAATATATATATATATATAATATAAAGATAAAACACTGCAACCAGTGGAACTGAATATAAAGTAATTCAAATTTACAGAACACATCCGTTTTTTCAGGCTCTTAATTTTATTAAACTAAAAGGGCAATATAAATTCCTGTGGAATTCACCTTTTACTTAAGAATTCATTATCAGCGAATTACTTTAACAAGGCTGTTTTGTAAGGGGCTGTGGTTGACTTCAAAAATTAGAATGAGAACAATAACTTGTAAAAATTAAACATTTTAAACTACCACTTACTATATTCACTGTGTCTACGATTTGGCATATTTCTTTCGGTGACCACAAAAGTATCAAATGGATACAGAACAGTGTCTCCAAAAAATTAAGGACGTTCTTTCTTCTTCAAAAGATTGTAAATATAATTCAAATGGGCATGACACTTTTACCAATTAGATTGACCTTTTTTGCTTCAAAGAACCCATTTGTACATCTAAATTAATTTTGGTCAATATGTGTGAGTGCATGTGCATGAGGATGTAAATGACAGGAAAGGGGAAGGTGGAAAAAAGGGAGATGGTCTGGCTTTTTTAACACACTTTTCAATACCCAAAACAGAGGTAGTAAGAAACAATGATGTGGTGAAAATCAAGTATTGCCAAATAGAAAAAAGATTTGAAATTGGTATATTTAAGACTTTCTTACATATTATTAAGTATATCGTTAATATAAATCTTACACAATTTAGCTCCCCTATCTTCCGGTCTCTGTGAGAAGCTGGCAATCCAACTTTCCTAGGCCTTAATTAGTAAACACATCTGGCCTAATCACATTGACGAACCTCTCTCCTAACATCATGCAGCAGATTTCACTGGCTTACCCAAAACCTCTCCTGCCTTTTTTTAAAATTTTTATTTTTTTATTATTTATTTATTTTTATTATTATTATTATTTTTTGAGATGGAGTCTCGCTCTGTCACTCAGACTGGAGTGCAGTGGTGTGATGTCGGCTCACTGCAACCTCTGCCTCCCAGGTTCAAGAGATTCCTGTGTCTCAGCCTCCTGAGTAGGTGGGATTAAAGGCACATGCCACCATGCCCAGCTAATGTTTGTCTTTTTAGTATAGACGATGTTTCACTATGTTGGTCAGGCTGCTCTCGAACTCCTGACCTTGTGATCCGCCTACCTTGGCCTCCCAAGTGCTGGGATTACAGGCGTAAGCCACCAAGCCCGGCCAACTCTCCTGCCTTTTATTTCAACAGATATGTCAACTTTTACAATGATACAATAATTGTAGAAGATAATATTAGATTGTATCTCACAATCACACTCAGCTTGATTACTAAACTTTCTTCTGCATCTCCCTCACCTAAATTTATCTACATTTTCTATAAATAGAATAGTTTAGAAATGTATGTCTTCTGTGCATTACAGTGTAAGTTATTGTAAGCTAGAAATATGGACTTTGTTTAAATCCCATTTTCTGCCTAGGAAATACCATTTTTTTTTGAGTATGATAAGTATTTCAAAACATTCAAAAATGAACAACGTAGGAAATACATTGCAAAATGAGGTCTGATTCTCATCCCCTCAGTCTTAATTGCTCTTCCTCTCTCATCTCTCTCTGTTTCATTGATGAGTATAAAAGATCACTTTCATATGATATTAGAATTCATAGAAATAAGGTGTTGATTTGATCATCCAACCAAGCATTTATTGAGTGTCCATTACAAGTCAGATTGCGTTCCTGAGAACAGCTCAGGAAATGAGTGTTTGACATTGACGTACATAACAGAAATACAAACATACCAGTAAAAGCATCAGACCTCTTAAAACAATACAGATCATGTATGAAGCCCTTTCAAGGTGAGAATTGATCATTTCAAAAAATAATTATTTTAACAACTCATTCTTGAGACAGAAAAGTGGAATTATAAGCTCATATATTGCTGTTTCAGGAACTAAAATCTTAAGTGCTGTATTTAATCAATCAACAGCCATATAATTCTTACATTCATATACCGATATTCATCAAAAATTAAAAACTTTGAAAATCATTTCTGTCTCATTCTACTAATCAATTTAAACATTTCATTTATTTTGTTATGTTTCTTCATTTTACTTGGCCTTGAATACTTCTTTCCAGCCCCGTATTAAATTTAATTGATATCTAATTTGTTTACTTGGTTTAGTTACTTTTGACTATGTTTGGTACATGTCTTATGAAGCAGGTATGTAGGAATGTTTACACATTTATGATCCTCACTCCTCCAAAGCCCTAATGGCGATACCCCCAACAGACACATACCACAATGTAAACACACACACACACACTCACTCCAGTGGATCAACACATGAAATACTCTACGGGCAAAAACATCATACATCAGGGATCTCTCAGTGTATTACCCACTTCTGTAATTTATCAGGACTGTTCAATTGAGGTGACTCTGAAGAGATGTCTAAGGTGATTTGAGTGCTAAGCTATCTAACTAGTGGTTTTACACTATTTTGAGTAATGCACCAAACATAGCTCTTGAGGCTCTGAAGAATTTATGTACTTTCCAGTGAACGAGGAGATACAAGATCCTAAAAATCACAAGTTTTTAAAATATCCTTTAATAGATTAAGGAAAGCTGATATCAATATGAATATACTTTATATGTACATGTGTGTTAATTTTTCTTTGCTTGTAGGATACATTTTTATGTTACTGGGAGTAAGAAACATCTTAGGAAAAGGAAGACAATAAATAAAATTTTCACTGTTACATTGTGCTTTGGTCCAGTAACTCTGCACTGCACATATAGGCTACAAATTGGTGTCTTGGGGAACCACTTTGGTATTTCATTTTAATAGCTCATTCTGGAGAATATATTTGAATGGATCATGTATTAGAACTGATTTAAATTTTGACCCATATAGAAATGAGTTTTCAAAAATATGTCTGAAGCCTGGATACTGTAAAATCCTTTATCATCATAGAATAATCAATAGCTAGCCATTAGTTACTCAGAAATTGTTCAATAAATCTAAGACGACTTACATATAAATAGTTATGAGTGAGAATGGCTCATCATTAATGTTTGTAAAAATTAATGCTGTCATTTGTGATTGAGAATAAAAAACTAGAAATGAAACTTTGACAGAGATAAATGATAGACATAAACTTTACATAAAGTGAGAGAATAATAGATGTGTTAAATGTTTTATAGATAAGATTTATGATGAAATTGTGTTGAATAACATGAATCAAATGTGTTTTGTATACTACACCAGCAGTTACATCATCACAACCTTTTAAATATTCCATTAACTTCAAATTGTACTTATCACTGAAATAATCTGATTAAATGAATTGGGATAATGGGTAAGGATTGGTATAAGCTGAAAGCAATACTATACTTTTAAAATTGTTTCTTTGTGTATTACATGAGAGAAGATGGTTGATAAATTCATTATAGCACAATGCCTATTATAATAGTCATAAATGACAGCATTAATTTTTACAAACCTGAAAGAATATCAGTAAATGTTTAAGAGAATAAAATTGGTGAATTGCTTCCATTTTATACTATTTCCTTTTCATTTCAGGGTTTACCCAAATTTGCAACTCTAAATAAGGCCCAATTATTTACTCCTCAAATAGTACAAAATTCACGAAGAAAAGTGAAAGCTTTTTTTTTTTTTTTCCCCTCAAATATTCTAGTCTCTATCTACTCCAAATCTCACTAACTTTTCTTGAGTCTGGTATAGGTACTGATCTCAAGGCCACTGCTACCACTTTCACCATTTCTTGTGCCTCAAGACTCAACCTTCCTAATTTACTTGAATGAACTTGGAAAAGTCCCATTTCATGATATTTTAAGCAACCTAGATGTCTCTTTCACTAAAAGTGGTATTCTTCCTGAGTTCCTATGATTTTTTCCAGAAAATGATATCAACCTCTGCCTACACCTGACATCTAAATGTAATTCTTGACATCTCCTTCTTCACATTTCCATTTCCAATAACCAAGTCTTGTCAGATTTTACTTTCTCTATATTTCTTGAGAGAAATTTTCTCTTTCTCTCTTCATTGCTATCATGGGATCTAGCCCCCCATTCTCTCACCTGGGCAATGGTGACCACCTCTAAAGTGCTCTCCTTGATTATCTCTCCAAAAAAAGTTTCTCTTTTCTATATCCAGAATGACTTACTCAAAATGCAAATACAATTTACATTGTAAATTGCTCTGTTTAAAAACTCCCAAAGACTTTGCATTGGTAATAGGATGAATATCAAGAGTCCAAAATGGAGTTCAAGCAGTACCAAATTTGTTCTTTGTATTTCTCACTCCGCTCCTCTGGTGGTGACATGAACCTCCTCAATCTAATGATTCAATAATACTTGATCCCTCAAATATAAAATACTTCCTGTCTCCTGGACTTTGGTCTTCTTCTCCTCATACTTTTCCCACTATTATTTTTTTTTTTTTTTTGGTCTGAGATGGACTCTCCCTCTGTTGCCAGGCTGGAGTGCAGTGGCGCAACCTCGGCTCACTGCAACCTCTACCTCCCAGGGTTCAAGCTATTTTCCTGCCTCAGTCTCCCGAGTAGCCGGAACTACAGGTGTGCACCACCATGCCCAGCTACTTTTTGTATTTTTAGTAGAGACAGGGGTTTCATCATGTTGGCCAGGATGGTCTCGATCTCTTGCCTCGCGACCCTCCTGCCTCGGCATCCTAGAGTGCTGGGATTGGAGGCATTAGTCACTGCGCCCGGCCCTACCATCCCATATTTATATAATTAGTTCTTAATCTTGTTTTGGTTTGCTCTTCAGTCTTCCCCACTAAGGGAAGCCTGACCTGATATCCCCAAATATGAAAGGCTTTCATAAGAGTGGCTTTCATAACAGTGCATAACTTTCCTCTGTAGTGGGATTATTTTAGTTATAATACTGTTTTTATGTTTTTTATATTTTTATTACTATTCTATTTATAATAGATAAATCTGAGCATACTCTTTGACAATAAGTTTAATGGACTTTTGATAATTAATAATTCAGTACATAATTGTTTTCTATAAGCCATGATTCCAGAGATTGAGAAAAAAATATGCAGCGGTAATCTGTCACAAGTGGAAGGACAAATAGCCAAGCAATGTTGAACTACCCATTCATCTTTTAAAAATAGGGTTAAAATATTTATTCTCCTGTTTTCAGGAGGAAGCATGGACAGAGAGTTTCTTGCTTGTTATCCTCCCAACTCACTGTTTCTATGAAAAAAGTAATGAATCTGATAAACGACACAGAAAAGTTTGGTTTTTACTGGTCTGCATTAACAAGGTGGTGATTCCAAGACGTTGAAATAAAGAGACTTCAGAGCCTGTCTCTCTCAATCACTATCTTTGGGCTTGTGAAACTGCTTGTTGTACAAAATAGGGAGTACTTGTGTAAGAGTTGCATAGGGAGGCTCAGCCCAGCTACTGTTTTCATGAATTCAACTTTTGCAAGAGTGACAGAATATCAGAATACCATGAGCCAAAAGTTTTATGATGACAGAAGAAGAATGATATTTCACTCCCTAATTTTAAAATTAGATTTTAAATAAAGTTAATAAAGTCAATAAAGAAAGCTGAATATGCACACACATATGTGCGCGCACGCACACACACGCTCCTTGCAGCAGTTTTTCAATGTTTAATCATTCATGAGAAGTGGTTTGACTTTGTATTTTCAATTTACCAATACTTGCAACAGGCTCCGACTGTAAAACTTTTTTCAGTCAAATAGTAGCATTTGAGAAGCAACATCGTTCCTGAGAGATAGAAGATCAGCCTTAACTACAACATCAGTAGACATGTGACTGTTTGTAACAAGAGGGAGGTAAATGGCTTTCAGGTGGTTGAGTAGCTGGTTTTTACAGTAGCCTTCAGTGGCTGTCTGACAGACATAAACCTTCCTAGTTATTACTAGGCTTCAGAGCATTAATGTTAGGTTGTAATTTGCTTATGTTAGGCAAGAGAAGGTAGCACTATCCTAGCTGCCCTAAATATTGTTCCTTGTCACTTTTTCCCATTGAATTGAAAGGTAATTTGGGGATTGTGTCTAAAGTAACCTTATATCCATGTGTTTACCATAGGTTTCTGGAGCTCCCATTCCAAACATGGTCTCCAGTTGATTCTTCATGGGCATAAATTTAAATTTATGGAGGATTGTTTTGTACCTCTTAAGGAATTTGGATTTACTACCAAGAGCTTGTATAGTTTATCAAAAAGAAGATAACGAGGAATAAGAGTTCCTGCTTTATGGGAACATATTATCTTCTTTGGGCAATGCCTATCAGTACTCCTTGAAATAGCTAGAGCATTAAATGTTTGTAACCAGTTCACAGTGAGAGAAGTAGCTTCCATCAGAAATTAAATCAATACATTACTTCTTTCACTGAGTAACTGTTGCTACAAAAATATGTCTGCTGAATAAATTAGCATGCTTATTGACATAACTGATTTGCAGACTGTGATAACAACTTATGGACCAAACACTAAACCCCACTGAAAAATCGAATAGAATTATTTGACAGTTAAGTAACACTGAAAAAGTCTGGCTCTTGGTCTCAGGAAGCGATCAGATTCCTGAGATATGTTTTCAGCATGTAGTCGTAATACAACTGTATATCAATAGTGTACATTTGACACTTTATATTATGCATTTTACATATATTTTGTCATTTAATCCTTCATTACATGCATAAGATACGACATAGATTTGGATTTAATTGCTTCACTAAGGTCAAAGACCAAAAATCTCATTACAATGCCAATGTCAGAAGTTCTTCTTCCAATTAAAATAGAAAGTTACCAAAGGTAATTACTCCTGCCATAATGAGAAGACGTTGGATAAACATTTTTTTTTTTTGAAAAACTATATTTTTGTTTAAAGCCATCCAAAAACCATGGGCCTAAAGTTCCAATGGACTAAATTTCAGAAAAAAACAAGTTCTTCCGAGGTGATCACAGGCTAGCAGCCGAGCCCACCCCTAAGGACATTTGCTGGATCTAGGGACTTGAGTAGACAGAAGAACAAGCCTGCAATGTGCAGAGAAATAGGTAGAACACTGGGAATATACAAAATATTTAATCTACAGCAAACTGCAATAGGAGCTGAAAACTAGAAAGATTGTGTGGTCTCCTAGTACTTATTTATTTTCACTTCTTAAGAAATAGGCTCTCATTCTGTCCCCCAGGCAGTGCAGTGGTGTGATCATGGCTCACTGCAGCCTCAAACTCTTGGCCTCAGGCAATCCTCCTGCCTCAGCCTCCTGAGTAGATGGGACTACAGGTGCACAACATCATGCCTAGCTAACTTTTAATTTTTTTTTGAAATATCAAAATCTACTATATTGCTCAGGTTGTTCTAGAATTCTTGGCTTCATGTATTCTTTCTGACTTGGCCTCACAAAGCACTGGGATTACAGGCATAAGTAAATGTGCCCAGCCTCCTCTAGCTTTTAGATGCTAAATTCTGCTGGAAAAGGAAGTACAAAATGAATATAAATAGTATCTTGAATATTTTCTTCCCATACACCCATAGGATTTTTAGTGCATCTTACTACCTCGTGTACACCATTCTTTCATCAAACGATCCAAGCTAAGTATTTAAAATATAATTTTTGCCCTATAATAAAAGCTCTGTGCTAAAGCTCATTACGTTTGATTTTGACAGTCTCTGTTTTGGTATTACAGCTGTAGAAAATTAATCACATTCTTTATTTTGTGAGACATTATCACTATTGTTTCCTACAAGTTTCTCTCTGGTTTTACTTATCTATTTAATTCTTTTTATTCCTTTTCCCTCATCACAGACAGGCACTCTAATGTGTTTGATATAGGTTCTTTACTCTTAAATAATTCTTACAAACTAAGAAAATTGTTTTATGAGTGTCTGTATGTGTATAAAGAAGAGTGTATACATTTTTCTTAAAGAGTATTATGATATACATCTAATTTTATTTCTAATTTTTTTCACAGAGCGTAACGTTCTTCATACATTCCCACACTGCTACAGGTTATTTCAGGTTGTTTATTTACCTGTAGCTGCTGCTTAGTTTTCAATAAAATGAACCCACCACATTTTTCCTTATGCAGTCTTGCAGTAGAATTCACACTGACATCCAGCTACCGTAGCATTCACTTCTGTAAATAGTCTCCTTACGAAGACACCTTTTGGTTACGTGTCACAATCTGTCAGGGACTGTGTTAGTCCATTTATATTGCTATGAAGAAATACCTGAGGCTGGGTAATTTATTTTTTAAAAACAGAGGTTTATCTTGGCTCACGGTTCCGCAGGCTGCACAAGGAGCATGGCAATGGCATCTGTTCTTGGCGAGGCCTGAAGCATATAATCATGGAAGAAAGTGAAGGGGAGCCAGCATTTCTCATGGTCAGAGAGGGAGCAAGAGAAAGAAGGGGGAGGTCCCCAAGTTGTTTTAAATAATCAGATCTCTCGTGAGCTAACAGAGCAAGAACTCACTTTTCACTAAGGGGATGGTGCTAAACCAAACTTGTTCAACTCACAGCCTGCGGGTTGAACGCAGCCCAGGTCAGCTTTGAACGTGGCCCAACGTGAATGTGGCCCAACAAAAATTTGTAAACTTACTTAAAACATTATGAGGTGTGTGTGTGTGAGCTCATCAGCCATTGTTAATGTTAGTGTATTTTATGTGTGGTCCAAGACGATTCTTATTCCAGTGTGCCTCAGGGAAGCCAAAAGATTGGACATTCCTGTGCTAAATCGTTCGTAAGGGATCCACCCCATGATCCAATACCCCACACTGGGTCCCACCACCAACACTGGGGAACACATTTCAGCATGAGATTTGGAGGGGACACACATTCAAACTATAGCAGGAATATACACCCAACAGTAAGATAGTTAGGTTGTAAGGTATGCATAATCTTAAATGGGTCCTGCCATGTTATTTTCCAAAATGCTTACAACCATTTAATTTCTCATCTGTTGCCCATAAAGGTTGTTTTTCCTCATATCCTCATCGTGCAATATCATCTATAATTCTTATATTTTCTTTCTTTCTTTCTTTCTTTCTTTCTTTTTTTTGAGATGGAGTCTAGCTCTGTCACCAGGGCTGGAGTGCAGTGGCCGAATCTCAGCTCACTGCAAGCTCCGCCCCCCGGGTTTACGCCATTCTCCTGCCTCAGCCTCCCGAGTAGCTGGGACTACAGGCGCCCGCCACCTCGCCCGGCTCGTTTTCTGTATTTTTTAGTAGAGATGGGGTTTCACCGTGTTAGCCAGGATGGTCTCGATCTCCTGACCTCGTGATCCGCCCGTCTCGGCCTCCCAAAGTGCTGGGATTACAGGCTTGAGCCACCGCGCCCGGCCTAATTCTTACATTTTCTAAGCAAGTGGTGAAAATACATATCACATTGTATTTGTGCACATTCGCATTTGTCAGAGTGCTGATAACATATTGGGATTTTGGGGGGCCCATTTTTCTATTGCGTTTACTATATTCTTTGTTGATCTGAATATCAATAATAATCACTTTACTCTATCTAGACATTGTCAACATTTTCTCTCACTGTCATATGCTGATAACTTTGTATGCCAGCCTTTGATGAAATGAATCCTTAAAATTTTTATACTTCTTCTAGACTTTAATTTATAATTTAAATTAAATTTTTCAGTTTAGTAAATCTTTGATTAAAGTGTAACAAACAGACCACAATTTGTATTTTGTTGAGTTCATTCACATTTGGAATTCTGATACGTTTTTGGTGGATATATCCCTTTTATCATAATGAAGCATGGCCATCACAGTGCAACATGATTGGATCTAGGAATCTATATTGACAACTATGTCAGAAACCATTATTTTTGTTTTCAATTATAAAAAATAATTTTAGAAACAAAAGAAAAGAATAACCCATATTTACTCAGATATTTACCTTTCTGTTCTTTAATTCTTTTGTCTTTTTAAATTTAAATATTATTCACTTATTCCTTATTTCCTTTTAATTTTTTCTACATTCATGAGCCATTATTTTAGTGGTTATACTAGTCATTATACTGTTTAAGACTGGTTGATTAACATTGAATATACATTATTACTTATTTGTGTTACTCATAAGCCCAGAATCTTATTTAAATTAATCCCTTCATACTTATCATATCAATGTGACTAAAAATTATTAACAAATATTTTAAGTCTACATATTATTATTTAATTTTTGTACAATATTTTGCATCAACCCAGCTATTTACCCTCTTACGTGTTAAGTTCCTTTTGAATGTCTTAGTTTTGGGACATTTAGATGTCTTAGTTATTTTCTTTTTTCATGAAGAATTCTTTAGTCTTGCCTATGATACCAGCAGCATCTATGAATGGTCCAGTATCTATGAATGCTAGAAAATACATGTATTCTCTTTAAATGTCATGATTATTTCCACCTACTATGGTTCCCACTGGTTTGATCTTCTCAATTTAGTTATTTTGACCTTTTATTATTTTATTTCAGTTGTTCATTCATACCTTCTGTTATTTACTAATATTGCTTGATGTATCAGTTTCTAAGAATTGTGTGAAAAATCTAATTATAGCCATGGATTCTCTATTTCTACCCATATAAAATATAGATTTTATTTTATATGTGTAAGTTCTACTTCATATTGTGAATTAGGTAAATTTCTTTTCAAAATTATTACATTTCCTTAACATGTTGTTCCTTGTACATGTATTAGGAAACAATGTCTTATCTTCAGTTCTATTTTATCACATTTTTAAGACACAACATGAATTTTCTTTTGCATCATATATACCTATATTTCTTTCCTCATCTTTTAGGTTTTCAATTCTCTGTATTATTTTATTTTGTAGATTATTTGCAACATATATTGCTGAAACTTAACTGTCGCAATATAATCTGAGCATTTCTGTTTGTCTTTGGCTCCTTTAACTTATTTGAATTTATTGCAATTAATATAACTTTATGCTTAATTGTATTTTCATGCTAGGCAGCTTTCCTCCTTTCACTGACTTTGATTTGATAGGTCAGAATTTCTTCTGCTAGTTTAAATTTTAAATACTTTATTTTTCTTTTTCTAGTGTTTGCCTTCAAATTTTTAAATTCTGTATTTATTTTGCCCTACAATTTTCAACACCTGTATCTTTCCATTATCAATTTGTATATATATTAACTGCCTTCCTTTGTCATCTCCTAGCTTCCAATTACTGTATATCGCCAAACTTGTATCCTCAAGAACAGCTCTCTTCAAATAGGAGTACGCATTGAGAAACACACAAATATTTATCAAGGGGAATTTGGACATTGTTTCTAGATCCTCAAATTCTATTAGCATTATTTCTTTATAGTCTTTACCACCTACTGTTTTACAAAAAGCAACTTTTAAATATGAAGGGACATTTAAAATCTTCTCCTTAACCTTACAATGGCCTCTAGTTAAAAACTTTTAGAGCACCCATTCAAAGGGTACTTGACAACACAGAGAGGGGAATTCGCTAATTGTTAACTCACAATCATTAAACTTGGGCTGGGTAAAATTGCTTGAATTTCCTGTTTCACACATACTTTGCCAAGTGTAAAGAATCACTTTAAATATAATATATTTTGACTTTTGGTGGGAAATTCTAACATCAGATGTAATGTAGTTTGAGCATGTGGAGTATCCTGCTTTTGTTGCTGTTGTTACAATCTCAGTTCTCTCATTAGCACCACTGTGAGAAGTGCATTGCTCTTGAGAAAGTATCTGAGAGCAGGATGAAAGCAGAGCAAATAAGCAAATGGCTTTTTCACAAATCTAAACAAAAGTTTGTCTTTTCAGTTCCTTTTTTTTTTTTTTTTACTATTCATTGGAGAATGCCTAATCAGCTAGGAAGAAAAACATTTTAAGTAGACATATGGTTCTGCAAATAACAATTTTTTCTAGATACACCAAAAATAGTCAATAGTGAGTTCTTTGTGACTTTTGTGGAGATTGGGGTATAGCTTACTCACTAGGAAAGATAGGACTTAATTTTTAAAGCATATAAAATATATACCTGCATTATTGCCAGGTCTAATCTTAGTTGATAATGTAAAATGTTGATTATTTCCCATGTAAAAATTACTATCAGCCATTAAGACAAGTAAATTTTAGTAGTATATGCCTCACTTGTTAAAAATTAAGTAGACAGAAATTGTGGTATCTATATTCAACAAATTAATGGAGTTTTTCTGATTTTTATATATAATTCTTATTTTATCTTCTCAAAGACAAAAAGTAGTTGAGGAAAAAAATAAACACATATTTAACCAAAGGGAAACCATGAATAATTACACATCTGTATTAGTTTATCATTGCTGTTATAAAAAAAAAAATTACAACAAACTTAATAGCTTAAAACTGCAAATGTATTTATTATCTTACAGATCTTGAGCTCAGATCTTTATTTTTTTTAATTTATTTTTTATTATACTTTAAGTTCTAGGGTACATGTGCACAACGTGCAGGTTTGTTACATGTGTATACATGTGCCATGTTGGTGTGCTGCACCCATTAACTGGTCATTTACGTTAGGTATATCTCCTAATGCTATCCCTCTCCACTCCCCTCTCCCCACAATATGCCCCGGTGGGTGTGTGATGTTCCCCTTCCTGTGTCCAAGTGATCTCATTGTTCAATTCCCACCTATGAGTGAGAACATGCGGTATTTAGTTTTCTGTTCTCGCGATAGTTTGCTGAGAATGATGGTTTCCAGCTGCATCCAAGTCCCTGCAAAGGACATGAACTCATTCTTTTTTATGACTGCATAGTAATCTTTAAAGGAATCCTCAATGGGTTAAAATCAGGCTGTCAGCAGGGTTGCGTTCTTTCTGAAAGCTCTTGGGGAGAATCTGTGACCTTGCCTTTCCAGCTTCTAGAGACTGCCCCATGGGCTCACGGCCCCTTTAATTGTAAACCAGCAGTGTAGTATAATTGAAACTCACTGACTCTTCTGCTTGCCTCTTCTACTTATCAACATCTTTGTAATTGCACTGGGTCGACCTGAATAATCAAGGGTAGTCTCCCCCTCTAAAGGTCATCAGATTAGCAATTTTAATTCCATCTGTAGCATCAGTTCCCTTTTGCCAAATAACCTAACATAGTCACAGTTTCTGGGGAAGTCAATAGAGGAGATGTTATTTTGTGTACGATTCTTGATAAATAACTTAAAATTTTAATACACATTTTATTTATGCCTACAAATTAAATATTGAGCTATACCATATAAATATATTTTAGTTCTCTTAATTTGCAAATTAGATGAATTAATCATACAAGAGATCTATATCATTTTAAACTTGACTGCTTTTCATAATCTATATTATACATGAAATTCATGATTTAGTAATCCATTTTTTTCATGTCTCTCAAAACACCAAATATAGCATGTATTAGACACTTCTTGAAGAAAGGCACTCTGATGTTGGATAATAGTGATGTCTGGCCTTGCTGAGTGATGCCTGGCTTGGCTAATTTGTATAGCAGTCTTTCCCTCTCAAAATTTGGTATTCTAAATACAACTCCAAAGTTTTAACCACAAGATAATTATAACATATAATAGGATGAGGTAAGTGATTTCTATTTTAATATACATTTGCCAATATAATATCTTTTTTATTGGCAAATGTATACTGAAATAAAAATCACTTTATATGTTGAATAAAAATTATGCTTAGAAAAGAAAACAAAGAGTATCATCCATAATCATTTGACAGGATTAGTTTGGGTACAACCTTTTTTTAAAAAGTAACTAGAAATTAAGAATGTCAATTATTCTAATAAGTGGTAACAAACTCTTGCTTGTCAGGTAGTTTACAATTGTTTGCCTTCAACACAATTGAAGGAGAACTTAGAATTGTTAGATAGCAAGTCATTAAGAATTACTTTTCATGATGGTTCCTTGTATTCTTGTGAAGTATCTCAGAAAGGTTTCAACTCATTAAGCAGCATCAATACAAAAAAAGGATTTTTAATCCATTTTACTTACTCTCAAGACTAAGATTTTACTGATCTTACATCCATATAAATGAAAATCAGAAATAGAATCGATGTTGAACCATGTCTCACTCAGGCAATAAGTAATATTTATTCATATATGCATGAAAAGAATTCTTCATCTCATTTAGGGTTATATCTACAATACAATTTTACTTTTGATATAGTTTATTTATCAGAGTTTGGAATACAAACAATATATTCATGTTGTTAAAAAGAATGATACTTTTAAAGTATACTGCTAATAATAGTGAGAAAATTTTTGCAATCTATCCATCTGACAAAGAGCTAATATACAGAATCTACAAGGAACTTAAACATATTTACAAGAAAAAAACAACCCCATTAAAAAGTGGGCAAAGAATAGAAACAGACACTTCTCAAATCAAGACATTTATGCAGACAACAAACATATGAAAAAAAGCTCATCATCACTGGTCATTGGAGAAATGGAAATCAAAACCAATATGAGATACCATCTCACACAAGTTAGAATGGCAATCATTAAAAAGTCAGGAAACAACACATGCTGGAGAGGATGTGGAGAAACAGGAATGCTTTTACACTGTTGGTGGGAGTGTAAATTCAACCATTGCGGAAGACAGTGTGGCCATTCCTCAAGGATGTAGAACCAGAAATACCGTTTGACCTGGTAATCTCATTACTGGGTATGTATTCAAGGGATTATAAATCATTCTACTGTAAAGACACATGCACATGTATGTTTACTGCAGCACTATTCACAATAGCAAAGACTTGGAACCAACCCAAATGCCCATCAGTGATAGACTGGATAAAGAAAAAGTGGCACATATACACCATGGAATACTACGCAGCCATAAAAAAGAACGAGTTCATGTCCTCTATGGGGACATGGATGAAGCAGAAGCCATCATTCTCAGCAAACTAACACAGGAACAGAAAGCCAAACACTGCATGTTCTCACTCTTAAGTAGGAGCTAAACAATGAGAACATTTGGGGACAGAGAGGGGAACATCACACACTGGAGACTGTCAGGGGATGGGGGGCAAGGGGAGGGAAAGCATTAGGAGAAATACCTAATGTAGATGATGGGTTGATGGATGCAGCAAACCACCATGGCACATGTATACCTATGTAACAAACCTGCACGTTCTGCACATGTATTCCAGAACTTAAAATATAATAAAAAAGTATAAAAGTAAATAATAAAAAAATAACATGGCCAGGCTCGCTGGCTCATGCCTGTAATCCCAGCCCTTTGGGAGGTTGAGGCAGGCAAATCATTAGGTCAAGTGATCGAGACTATCCTGGCCAACATGCTGAATCCCAATCTCTACTGAAAAAGCTGGGCGTAGTGGCGCGTGCCTGTAGTCCCAGCTACTAAGGAGACTGAGGCAGGAGAATCGCTTAAACCTGAGAGGTGGCGGTTGCAGTGAGCCGAGATCATGCCACTGCACTCCAGCCTGGTGACAGAGCGACACTCCATCTAAGAAATAATAATAAAATAACTCAACAGAATAATTTTTAAGACTTGTTCTGAAAATTTAAAAATACATTATTTCATTTATAGACTTATTTTAAGAGCTTTATGAGTAATCATTTAAAAGCTTTCAAGTTTGAAATATTATAACAAAAATCATGTGGTTGAAAATGTAAGTTTCAAGGGGAAGAACAGTGTAAAAATTACTGTATTTTACATCTTATGATTTCTTTTAACTGAACATTTTATCTGGCCTTTATTTCTCTAAAGTTATCATTATTTTTACAAATAGTTCTTCCCTCTGTTTATTTTTCTTTTTTGTCTGAATTATGTTTTTATTTCATGACTGATGACAAATGATGGTAAACAATGTTATGTGTTGATACAACTGAGATCTATATCTGCTGCAAGAGGAAAATTCAATTTGCCTTTAAATGTCATCTTCAGATTGCTTCGGTTGTGCCTGCATTCTGTTCTTAAAGTTTACAAGATTTTAAAACTCTGAAATGACTTCACAAATATCTTTTTTAAATATTCAATCTTTAATTAATCAGGACCCATGGGGTCTAGAAATTCTGATTAGTTATCTGTTTCAAATCCTGATAGAGAAAACCTTCACAAAACCATGACATTATGGATTTAAAAGGAAGTTTATAGGTTACAGTGAGTCTAAAACCTAGATACGCATTACTATCACCTGCTTCCCTCTGTTGGTTTCTTGATTTATTTATTTGTATTTGTCATAGACTATTATTATCTATCTATTGTCACATTGGCATGCCTTTCTTTCTTCTGTTTTCTTGTCTGTTTCTTTTCTTTTGTTTCTTTATTTTTTCTATTCTTTTATCTTTTTATTTTCTGTAATGCACAAAGGTCAGACATCTTTATGTATTTATTTTGTTCACGGATGATTGACATTCTTCAATAGATATCTGTTAAATACGTATCTCTCACTTCTTTAAGGCAGTTCTGATTTCTTCTGGAAGAGGTCCGAGCCTGTTTCCCCTCAGCTGAAATGTTTTTGTGATTTATGTCATTCAGGGCTGTCTTCAACTGAACCATTATATTTACAAAACAGTATTTCACTTTCCTCTTTCTTTACCGATTGTGATTCCCCATTCTTTGTTATCAACATCTAGCCTTTATCAATGAAAGACAATTTACTATGGCTATTTATAACCTCTGAACTGTCTGTTCCATTGCTTTTTTCAGTTTGCTGCAGCTCTGACACTCCTAGGTATAAGAATTCCCAACTTTGAATCTCTGTGATTGCCTGATCTGATCTTGACAACTCCACTTGGATGTCAAATGGGTAACTCAAAATTAACATGCCAAAAACTAATCTTCCCTATCTCCCAAATTGTCTTTTCAGTTGATCAGAACAATAACTGTATTCTTTTTTTGGACTCTTCTCTTTCACCTACCATATCCAATCTGCAAATCAAGTCAGCTTTGCATTCAAAGTACTACTTAAGTATGTAGCCATTCCCACCAGCACTACTACTGACAACTTCATAAAGGCCACCAACTTTCTTACATCCCCATAGCTTTCTCCATCCCAAGCATTCCATCAAATACCTGCTTGAGAAGCAGAGTATTGGGGAATCTGCCTTTATAATTAAAACCTTCTAATACATCCCTTTTCTTTCTCCTCCATCCACTGAGGTCTACTTCTAATGTATTAGATATAATGATCTACAAAAATATGTCACATGCCTTCAAAAATTCTCCAATATCCCATTTAGGCCAAAATGAAAGCCAGTAATCTTACAGAGCCCCCACATGATCTTGAACCATTTTATTCTCTGATCCAGTGTTTTCACTTTTATCACTTATTTATTGACTCTGCTTCTGCAACACTAGTATTTTTATACCCCGAACTTGGCAGAGATGTTCCTGTCTCAGATTCTTTGTTGATGTACTTTCTGCGGGGAATGCAATTCTTCAAGTTTTCCATGCTTACATTCTCACTTCTTTTTAGTTTTAATTCCTATCTTTTTTTTTTGAGATGGAGTTTCGTTCTTGTTGCCCAGGCTGGAGTGCAATGGCACGATCTCGGGTCCTCGCAACTTCCGCCTCCCAGGTTGAAGCGATTATACTGCCTCAGACTTCCAAGGAGCCGGGATTACAGGCATGCACCACCACGCTCGGCTAATTTTGTATTTTTAGTAGAGGCAGGATTTCTCCATGTTGGTCAGGCTGGTCTCGAACTCCCAACATCAGGTGATCCAGCCGCCTCGGTCTCCCAAAGTGCTGGGATTACCGGCATGAGCCACTGCACGCAGCCTACGTTACTTTCTTAGTGAGATCTACCCTGGTCACTGTATTTGAACTGCAACCCCTTACCATCTTCATTTTGCCAAGAACTTATCACTATCTAACAAAATATGTAATTTGCTTCTCTATTCTTCATTGTCTCCCTCATTATAATGTAAGTACATTGAGACCAAGAATATTGGAATCTTTTGCTCCCTGTTCTGTCCCCAGCATGTAGAACAGTGTCTGGCACATATGAGGACCCCAAAACACATTTGTTGAATGAATGAGTAAAATAGAAAACCCCTATTAAAAAACTCTAAAAATATTGTTGAAGGACTAAAGGTATTTTAATGCTGTCATTTTAACAGAAGTAATTTTAAAGCCTGAGAAGAAAGAACATCCACCTGCCATGACTAGGACCCCAGAGACAGAACCCATGGAGCCTTTGCGTGCTAATCTTATTTTCCACTCTACCACTTGAACTAGGCATATTTATTTTTATAAGGTGGATGAATTAATTTCTCCATATCATTGGGGAAAATGAAAATTCCATGGATATGCCTTGATGGGTCACTAACTTTCCTCATCAGTGGCATTCCATGAAAAATCTGTTTGAGAAATATGGTATGAAATAAAGGACCCGTCCAGCTAATTTGGGTTACATTGGGATGGTAGCCAAGTTGGTGGTCAAGTTTTAGACAATATTAGTTTTAATACGTTTTACCCTTTCACATGTATTTATGTGAAGAATTTTCTTCAATTGCTCTGATTTAAGAATAAAATGAAAATAGGACCACTCTACTATTTGGATGATTACATTTTTGTGTGCTTAAATGAAATTGGGATTAACTAAATGATAATAGATGGATATTTTAATTGCATTACTATTTTACTAACATGAAAATGTGTAGTACTTATTGATTTACTGAAAACAAATAATACAAATTCACATATAAGGTTTTTTAGTGTTAATATGGAACATTCAAAATACTCCGAAACATGTGTTCACTCTTATTATATCCTGGGATTAACATAACAGAGAAAGATATAAGGATCTTTGTGTATTAACAAAAACTAGGAAATTAGTACTGCATCATTAATAGTAAATTTAGACTAGAATTTTGCGGAATATGTGGTCATAAAACTTCTAAACTTAATACCATTATTATGAAATTATTTCCAATGCTTAATATTGTACAACTCTTGTTAATTCAAGCAAAAATATAGTCTGTAATTTAAATTTTGCTATTTGTTCAACTATTGCAAATAAAAACATTATGTGATCAAGTATCTGTATCATACCATTTGCAACTTAAAAGCAAAAGTGAGTTAAAATGACAGAAAATGATATAATTTTAAAACCTGAACATAATTGCTTTGGATATGATTCTTACTTTTGCTTCCAGAAAAAAAAATATGATGTGTCCAAATTTACATTAACTGATTAATCTGCTGAAGAATCATTACTTTGCACTTCTACACAAAACAGTCAGCTGTTAGAGGTAAGCTAATAGACTAGAAATGTTTAAACAAAAGCAATTTCACACTAGAAGAACATCAACCATCATCTCCAAGGTGAGATAGATGTAGAGGCCTTTTCACGCTCACAGAACTTTTTAATGCTTGTATTTGTCCACTTTCACACTGCTATAAAGAAATACCTGACACAGGGTAATTAATAAAGGAAAGAGGTTTAATTCACCCACAGTTCCTCATGGCTGGGGAGGCCTAGGGAAACTTACAATCATGGCAGAAGGGAAAGCAGTCACATTTTAGAAAGTGGCAGGAGAGAGAAGAGGAGCAAAGCAGGGAAGAATCCCTTATAAAACCATGAGATTTCATGAGAACTCACTCACTATCACGAGAACAGCATGGGGGACACTTCCCCCAAGATCCCATCACCTCCCTCCCTCAACAGGTGAGCCTTATGGTTTCCTCCCTCAACACATAGGGATTACAATTGGAGATGACATTTGGGTGGGAACACAGTGCCGAACCATATGGTTCCACCCCGGCCCCTCCCAATAGAATCATTCCCAATGCAATGAACATGGCAGAACAAAGACTTTCAACAAGAGAAATTTCCTTTGCAACACTCCGAAAAAATATAATTTTGTATTTACAAATACCTAATAGGTTTCGAGTTTCTTATTATCAAAATTCTCCTTTATTTAAATTGTTCTTTTATGAAAGTAAACTAAGAGGCAGACTGGTATAGTGGAAAGTAAACTGAAAATGAAAAGACTGAAGTTGTAGTTCAAGTTCTGTTATTAGCTAGATATGTTCTCATATTCCACCTCACACTGGAGTTAAAGTTATTGTCTTGTAATGTATAAAGGTTTTCCAATTTCAAAATCTATTATTATAAAATCTATCTTTGTCCTCTGGAAAATACACCAAAGAAACTTTCTGCTTTGTAATAACAGATGCCATAGATTTTGGTAACCTTGATGACCTACTGGTAAGCTAATAACAGAGAAAAAAAAAGGGAATTAAACTACAGCTGTCTCTAGCCCACCTTTGCTTCCTGTGGTTACACCATCATTCAGATTTTGTGAGTAAAATACATTGGTAGGACATTGTCAGAGTGAGGCCTGTAAGAGTAGATATAAATTAAAAATAAGATGAATACATATTTATTTCTCCCTGATTCAAAAGGAGAAGAATCTGTCTCTTCTTCCGTTGTCTCAGAACATTTACTTCAGAAAACTTGCAGTTGTGATTTGCATTTTGCTCCTTTGAGATATATCAGATGTATGTAAATAAATAGCTAAATAAGCCTTTTGCCAGCTTTACAACTCAGAAATGTCTTCCTTAAGGACTTGGGAAGCATCTTTTGCAATGTAGCCATCAAGGAAGATAGTGGCCCTCTCCCAGTTTTTGAGAGAAGGTGGGAGCCTAACTTCAACCGGTACCCAACTCCAACTTGAAAATCTAACTGTTTTATAAAGATAGAAGATGTTTATTTTTCTTTTGGATAAAATCAATGAGCAAACACAGATAGTTACCCAAATTACTAGGTGAATTTAGGATGAATTACGTGTGACAAATGTTGCTGTCACGTGCCCTTACTTGAGGACTAGTCATTGTTTATCTTGAGAAATGTATGCCATGGGTTCTACCTGCTTGGCTATATAAAGCAATGAATTTTCTTTCTGCCTTTGCAGTCCCTTTAGTGGACTGCCTGTGATATGTATCACATTCTAATGCAATGACTATTTAATAATAAAAATAGTGTGTTTTTTTTTTTTCAAATCTTCTACTCTATGGCTAGGTTTTGTGGATTGGAGATTTTATTTTCAATTATATTTTCCCAATAGGCCCAAAGGTCACACTGCACAGAGAGATGCTATAACAAAATCTGTATCCTCATTACCGCCTAAGAGCCAGAGAAAAACTGAGAGTAAATTTTAAAAGAAGAACAAGCATGAGTGGACCAGCAAGCGTGGTTCAAAGCCAAAACTGGTCAACACGGTTGACCAACAAGAGAAGCTTCCAATGGAAGGATAGGCCATAACAAAATAGAGATCATATAATTACATATTAAGATTTTTGGGTTTTATCCTATATTTTCAAAAAGTAGTGGAACACAAATATTTCTACACGAATTATACTTTAGAAGTGAAAAACTGAGATGAAATGTGAAAGAATTTAGGGAAGAAAAGGACATTAAAAGTCTTATAGTTCAATTAATCCAAGTTGTTAAGGATGATCGTATAGCCACAGGTAGTATAATTCCCAAATTCCCCACCACCTCTTCTGGAATTTCAGGATATTTGCTGGATTAGGCTTATTTTTTTTTTTTAACTCTTAATGGACAGAGTATCCCTTGATTACATCTGGGTCATATCAACATAGTCTATAGCTTATTACTGACATTTTTTTTTAATTTGAAAGGTTTATAAATTTTGTATAACAGAGGTTGGAAATAATAGCTGAACACTTGAGGATAAACGAACAAAGCTGTAAAATTAGGGTTTTAAATATACGGCAACACTTCTTGGATGTGAAATTTGCCAGACTATCAAATATCCATTACCATAGCAATAAGTAAAGCCATGACAACTAAGACGCAGCGCTACGAGAGGTTTTTTTGAGCTCTCTGAGTATTTTATACTCAGTTAGGAAGTGGTACTGACCACAAATAATCTGAGTAAGTTAGATGCTTGGAAACCTGACAGTGGGCCTTAAAAGGAAGATGCTGAAGTGCCTATTAACGTAAGTAGGTGGAAGCTGAGTGATTCATAAAGCACATATAAAAAGATCTATTCATACCTTAAGAAGATCGCACCAATTACATACACGAAGATGTCCAGCTTATCATAAATCCTTCCTTGCCTATTAATATGCCTTAGTTTATTTTCCATTGGTATTTTTCCTCTTCACTCATGGCTCCTTGTGTATTATTGTAGATTACAGTTGATGCCCCAAACCCATTTATTATTTATTTATATTTTCGAGACAAGGTCTCGCTGTGTTGCTCAGACTGAAGTGCAGCAGCAGGATGATAACTGATTGCAGCCTCAAATTCCTGGACTCAAGTGACCTCCTGCCTCAGCCTCCAGAGTAGCCAGGGCTATAGGACAAGGCACTACACCTGGCTATTGTTTTTTAAATTTTTTTTTGTGGAGACTAGGTCCCATTATGTTGCCCAGGCTGGTTTGAACTCCTGGTCTCAAGTAATCCTCCTACTTTGGGCTTCCAACGTGCTGGGTCTATAAGCATGCATCACCACACCCGGCTTGATGCTCAAAATGGAATATTTAGAGTTTGAGAATTTAAGAACTTGAAGGAACTTTATCAGTTGTCTACCCCGGTGCTTCTGAAATTTCACTGAGGATAAGTCTTCTAGTGTGCTTGTTAAACATGGATCCTCCCAGCTACCTGCCCTGGGGACTCGGATTTTGTAAGCGAGGAATGAGGCCTGATAGTGTATATCGTTAGTAAATATCCACACTAATTATTCAGGGATATACACGGGAAAACTGATAAAGTTCCAAATCTTGTTCATGCCTTGCTCAGGCATACATAGTAAGTCTCATATTCTCATAGTGAAGAGTAATACGCAGGTCTCCTGAGTTCAGTTTTACTGACATTTCCAATTCTTCATGCTCTAAGTTGTCTCACTGATACACAAAATTGCACATATAACCAAAATGCTGGGAGAAGTAGTAATATTACCAGTTTCACTATTATCAATTTCTTTCTTTGCATCTGTGTGTGTGACAGGGTCTTACTCTGTCACCCAGGCTGGGATACAGTGGTGCGATCATGGCTCTCTGAAGCCTTGACCTCCCAGGCTCAAGCAATCCTCTTGCCTCAGCCTCCCAAGTAGCTGAGTCTATAGGCATGTTCCACCACTCCTGGCTGCTTTTCTTTGTAGAGACAGGGGTCTCACTATGTTGCCCAGGCTGATCTTGAACTCATGGACTCAAGCAATCCTCCCACCTTGGCCTCCCAAAGTGCTGGAATTACAGGCATGAGCCACCTTGCCAAACAACTATTACCAGTTTAAACATGAAAAAGTATTTCATTTTACCATACTGTTGTGTTAGAGAAATATTGTTTTCAAAGACCAAAATAAAAGAGCAACTCACAAGTCCATAGAGTTTATTTGTAAATTTTTACACTTCAGGTTATTTTAGACCCATGGATTCATAAATATTTCTATTTCTAACCTAATTTATAATATACATTAAAACAACTCTAGAGCTGAGTGTTCATCTATAGCTCTTTCGGTCTATTTAATTATCTAAGAAAGAGATCTAATCCTACAGATGCATATTTGTGCATGTTCTTTAAAACTTGTCCAATTAAGGACATTGTCAGTGATTTAATATGCTTTAATATGCTGCAGAAAACTCCCCTTCAGAAATATGTGGCTTTTTCTTCTTGTTTGGCAACACATTGTAATTAAAATGTGCACCAGCCCCAATATATCTAAATGTATTTGAATCTTCCTCCTTCTATGAAAATGTCAATGGCCTAAAAGAAATTTGTAACCACCCTCTGACCTTCTTTCTGGGCAATGTGAACTAAATAACATTGCTTATTTCTTTAATAGTCTTGAAAGACCCAGACTTGAGTCAGTTGGAAAGCTGTTGACTAAGAACCAACTGAGATATATTTGCAGTATTTCAGAGGTTTACAGCTTAAATATTTTGGACTTTGATGAGCATAATAAGAACACAGTAGGAGTTGCGTTGGTGATAGCCCAGGTTAGTCCTTTGAGAGGATTTTCTTTTCTTTTCTTTTTTTGCCAGAAAACCCAGATATACAGCAGCGATTTTTTACTTAGTGAAATGCCAAACAGAAAACATTATAATGGTGACCCTTCTGGTGTAGAGCATGAATTCACTGGCATTAGAAATGCACTATTTTAAGCAAGCACTTGATACTTATGGTATCAGAGATGTCATCAAATGGAGAGGTAAACTGCTGCAGAAGTGACTTTAGATATAAATAGGCTTATTGTTGAAGCCAGTTTCTGCAACTTACTACTTGAATAACAAACTAATTAATTTCCTTGACTTGTAGTCCTTCATCTGTAGGATAGGAAAAACAATGTCTATTACAACTTAGAGAATTGGTGTAAAACTCAAATGAGAAGAATATGTATACTTTAAAGAAGATGGTAAGAATTTGATAGCTAGTACATGAGGTGAAACCAATATTTTGCTTTAATTTTATCATCGGTGTATGAATTTTCTCATACATAGCGTGTGTGTATATATACATATAATGTGTATATATACATATATAATGTACATAATGTATACACACACACATATGGCATATATGTGCCCATAGATAGAAATTACTAAAATATTACTTTGTTTCCATTTCATTTTTCTGCTACGTTACACCATAGACGAACAACTAGTAGAATTATTTCAAGTGAACAGCATCCGATTCTGATTATAATTGCCTTGTTTTCTAAGAAAAAAATTAAATTACAACAAGTATATTTTATAGGGCCTTCAACCATAAACATAGTATGTGTAAATGTCAACTTTGCTCTGGGGAAAATAGGCCTTTCCTCCTCAGTCTTTGCTTACTGATGCCAGCTCTAGGTTAAGACACCTGATTCAGCTCCCTGACTGTATTACCATTGCTTTACATGTCACTCCTCCTCCAACAAAACCGAACTTCTAGGCTACTGACATTAATACATGTATCCAGGGCAACTGGATGGTTTCTGCACTTACTGACTTATTTAAGTTTGTGCTCCTGCTGTATTTTTGCCTCAGAGGTTTTCAGATACTATTCTGTAAGCCACAACATTTATAGAAAAGCTATTTTTAAATATTTAGCATTTTTAGAAAGTTTCAACAGCAGGAGGGATATAAAGTGCTTCATATATCCAGAATAAGACATCATACACATCAATATGCATCTTGGTTTCTAACATAACAATGTATCTTTATTTTTCAACAAATCTGTGAATATTTCTATATATTCAACTACCTTATTTCTTTCTGAATATCTATTTGAATAGATGTAATTTGTCTTGTTAACACTTTTAGTTTATTTATAATTATTTGAAATATAAAGCCTTGTGCAATAAACATTATAAGTGTTATTTTTTCTCTTTGTAAGTTTATGTGAGCAAAAATTTCTGGGTCTTTGAGACCTGTGCTGTGTTTTAAAATATTGATGAAAGGTGTCCATTGAAAAATTCAAAGTGAACACTTTGAATTACACTTCCAATAATGGTGGCTGGGAGAGCCAGTGTTCTAGCACCTTTGCCAACATATTTAATTACATAAAATTTTAGTCTTTTTCAATTAGATGGGCGCTTTGCTTAGTTTTATTTTAAAGATAAATGATTTTGAGTAGATTTCAATACATTATTACATCATCTTTTACTTTTCAATTTGCTCCTATGATCCATTAAGGAATACCTTATTGGTAATAACTTAGTAAGTAGTAACTAGCAAGAAATAGTTCTTTTTAAGAATTACATGTTAAATTCACCATCTCATGGATTATTGCTAGCCATAGTGTGAACTGATTTAAAAATGGCACTTGGCAGTATGATCATGATGAAACTTCTCCTTTTTTTTCCTGTGTCCGTGGCTTTTTTCTTTTTTAAAAACCTTTTGCTTTAGGTTTGAGGGTACATGTGAAGGTTTGCTACATAGGTAAATTCACGGTAAACACGTTTGCTGTATAGATTACTTCAGCACCAAGGTATTAATCCCAGTACTCAGCAGGTATTTTTTTTTTGCTCCTCTTCCTCCTCCCACCCTCCACCCTCAAGTAGGACCTGTGTCTGTTGTTCCTTCTTTGTGTTAATAAGTTATTATTTAGCTTCCAATTACAAGTGAGATACCTATATGGCATAAAAAAGGGTGAACATTCAAAATAAAATTTAAGACACATTAATCAATTTAATAGCATCAGAGAATAATTTCCTCAAACTATAGGACCAATCAAATGGGTTTTTTAAAATACTAATTGTTTTTTCTAGGTCTATCTATGTTTTCTACATGACCTCTTTCTTTAAAGAAACACTTGGACCACTGTGGCAATTTTAAGGAAGCTTTGCATCTAGGTATTAGGGAAATTTGTTTGGTACTGCTACTAAAAAGTAGCCCATACAGTTGATTTGTTCTATCTGTTTTTTATATGAACTGAGTTTTTCTTGCTCACCATTGACATGCCTCTTTCATCATTAGCTACTATGGAAACTGGGAACACCTTCTGAAACTATTAAATCTGTGCCATCCAGAAGTACTGAACTGAGTAAATTTTGTTCACTGTTAAGAGTTTATAAATTGAGGGAAGTTTTTGTTGAGTCTTGATAACTATTTGATATAGAAACTACCAGCTGACACCAAGAGTATATGGAAACACTGCTGCCTTGAAAAACTTGGAGAATTTGTTAATTGATGTTAAAATTTAAGGAACAAGAAAATAGATACAAGAGTGGAGTCAGGAACCAGGAAGTCAAGAGGTTGTAGTGCACAGTGATCCTCCCCCATGACCCGTACATTTTCAAGAAGTCTTCTTACAAATGCCTGATGGAAACAGGTTTCTTGTACAAAACAATGCATGATAACACAATTAAGGGATTAAGTCCTGCCTTCAGATCGTCACAGAAATAAATGTGGCATGAGGGGATGATGGCACTTGGAAGACAAACAAAAAATGCCAAAACTAAGGAAGTAAGTCACGAGAACTTATCATAAGAACCCTTTTGACTCTAATGGACTTAAAACTAAACTTGGGCAAGATCTTTAAGGGCCCAAGTTAATACAGGAGCTACATAATATCTTTCATTTTCCTGCAGCAAACTTTGCAACATCTAATAAACTACACTTGAACATTCTATTCTTTCTATATTTTGAGAGATAATTTAAGTTCATATGAAGAAACTTTGTAAACCTAGAATAATCTCCATTTGACCATAAGATAGAGTCATTTTAACAAAGTGCTAGAATAGGACTTTAACTTTGTATTATTAAATCTATGTTTCTAAGAATGTGCTTTAGTTTTCTTATATGCCAGATAAATTAAGAAGCTTTATAATTTTTATAGAGTTTAGAAATTATTACAAAATATAGAAATTAACTGCTCTTTGAAAGTCTTGGTAAAATGTTGAAAAGCTTGTAAAATGTTTTTTGGCGTATGAATTTTTAGGGGATATTGTTTGACTATATTTTCAATTTTGACCATAATTAATAGTACATTCATGTTTTTAGCTGTTCATGATATAATTTTTGATAGCTTTTATTGAAAAGTCATGATTTCTATTTATATTTTGATTTAAAGCAACACATTTTATGCAGTGTTATATTTTTCAATCTCTTTTTGCTGACAATTTTATCCTCTATTTTTCATGTGTTTGTTTCTTCTCACATTTTTCTCTTTAAATATACATTTCTATGATTTATTTGTTGATTTAACTTTATTGCATAAGTTTATTGAATGTGTATTTTGATATATGTTTTTTATGTTATATATTAAAACTGTGAAAATAGTTTAGGCAATAAGATTATTATTAATAAAAATGCATAGTCTACAGATAGCAATATTTTTGCTCATATAATTCTTCTTCTCTCTCTAAAAATATATTTCATCCCAGTAAGGTTTAAATTTTTTTTTTTTTTTTTTTGAGACGGAGTCTTGCTCTGTCACCCAGGCTGGAGTGCAGTGGCTGGATCTCCGCTCACTGCAAGCTCCGCCTCCCGGGTTCACGCTATTCTCCTGCCTCAGCCTCCGGAGTAGCTGGGACTACAGGCGCCCGCCACCTTGCCCGGCTAGGTTTTTGTATTTTTAGTAGAGGCGGGGTTTCACCGTGTTAGCCAGGATGGTCTCGATCTCCTGACCTCGTGATCCGCCCGTCTCGGCCTCCCAAAGTGCTGGGATTACAGGCTTGAGCCACCGCGCCCGGCCAGGTTTAAATTTTTTTTTTTTTTTTTTAAGTTGGGGGCTTGCTATTTTGCCCTTTTTGGTTTTGAATTTTTGGACTCAAGTGATCTTCCTTTCTCAGCCTCCTAAAGTGCTGGGATTACAGGCTTGAGCCACCGCGCCCGGCCAGGTTTAAATTTTTTAATGAAATACTTCATAAGGGAAAATTTTTAATAAAACAATTACCTATTAATATAAATCTTGCTATTGTTGGATTTTAAAAGTTAACACCTGAAAATATGCTAAGCAACAAAGAAAATGACATATTCTAATATTTACACGTCCCTGCAGATCTTAGATTGTATGCTAGTGTGTATGTCTGTGTTTATACATACACTATACATATAGAGTAAATATTACACATGGAATAAAGATTGGCCTATTTTCATATATGGACCAATCCTTATTCCAAGTGTAATACTGACAAACATTTTACTTCAACATGCTAATTACAATGTGATATCGTAGAAGACTGCAGAATTTGGGAAAATCAGTTAATATACATTAAAATTAATAGTGAAATAAAATAGAACTTTTTCTAAAATTTCTTATTGGGTTTGAATAGAGAACTACCTACATCCACAAGTCTCTTCTTTCATTGACTTACTTTCTGAGCTTTCTATCAATCAGGTGACATATAAGAAAATAGAATGTTATTAAGTACAGGTTAGTTGCAGTGTGATGAAAGACATGCTATCCTAATCTCTTATCACCCATCAAGATTAGATAGATTATGATATATAGATAGATAGATAGACAGACAGACAGACAGACAAACAGATAATATAGAGAGATATGCACATTGGGAGGCCAAGGCAGGTGGATCACTTTATGCCAGGAGTTCGAGACCAGCCTGGCCAACATGGCGAGACCCCATCTCTACCAAAAAAAAAAAAAATTACAAAAATTGGTCAGGCACGGTAGCACACGCCTACAGTTCCAGCTACTTTGGAGGCTGAGGCAGGAGAATCGCTTGAACCCAGGAGGCAGAGTTTGCAGTGAGCCAAGATTGCACCACTACACTCCAGCCTGAGCAAGAGAGAGACTCTGTCTAAAAAAAAAGAGACATACAGTGCCTGCATTTTCTTCATGATTTTAGTTCTTATAAGTTACTAGATCAATTAAGCTCAAAAATGAAATTGAAATGAATAAACAGCGCAGGTATGAATAGAATGCTGATTTGATTCTTGCTACTCTGGAAGCTTTTTTCTTAAATCTAATAAACCTTACCTACAAGTAATTACAGTTATGTGCAGTATCAAAATGGATCTCCTTCCTGGATCTATTTTCAGCAGAGCAGAAGTGATAAAATACATGCCATACCAGCAACTAAAATAAAACTTTGTAATAAAGAAATATGGAAGTAGAAAGCTGAAACTGGATCTTTTCCTTACTCCTTATACAAAAATTAATTCAAGATGTATTAAAGACTTAAATGATACACCTAAAACCATAAAAACTCTAGAAGAAAACCTAGGTAATACCACTCAGGACATAGGCATGGGCAAGGCCTTCATGTTTAAAACACAAAAAGCAATGGCAACAAAAGCCAAAATTGACAAATGGGATCTAATTAAACTAAAGAGCTTCTGCACAGCAAAAGAAACTACCATCAGAGTGA
>NW_012114488.1:4508239-4523219 GCF_000951035.1 Colobus angolensis palliatus | reverse complement strand
TTTACATTATGTAAGGGAAAGAAAAATGTTTTCATAAAAGAAATACTTTTATAAAATATTAAATTTTTGAGACTATCATCTTTCCAAATTCTTTTGTTATTTTATTTAGTATATTTTAGTCAGTATCCAGTTTTCTAAATAAACATTTACTTTATCTACAACAAATAATTACTTTATACTTTTTCAGTATTTATATTCTTTATTATTTTCTCGTGTCTAGCATTGTCTGGAACATCAATAGGCTGATACCAAGTAACCTTGCCTACTCCCTAATTTTAATTAGTATACTCTGAATGTTCACTATTAAGCATAGTTTGAGATGTATATTATCATCTGTAATCATCAGGATTGAATGTAGCCTTTTGTCAAAATTCAATGTCTGCACGCCATCATAATGTTCTTTCTTTTTTGAATTATTAAATATGTTAATATATTAAGTGCAATGCCCTTCCATTCTGGGGTTGAAAAATAAAAAAAAAAAAAAAGAAATACGGAAAAATTTTCGTGGCATGAAAAAATAAAAAATGTATTATTGATATATTTCTAATTAACTCTCTACTTTTAATAAGATGAACTATAATACTATGTTTTATGAACATCAAGAGAAAATATATATTTCAACGTTCATGTTAAAAAACACTTCATATGTTGAAACATATTAGTTTTCTGAAAAAACATCTACGGTATTAGAGAATTTGTTAGTGATGGGTAGTGTCCTAAGGATCAAGGAGGAATGGAGGAATAATTCCTGGCCTCTCTACCTTTCTTCCTGTATATTTATCACTTGAAAACTCAGTCTCTGCTGTTCATTCGTCTGCAATAATGTTTCTCATAGTCCATTATCTATTTTTCAAGTCTTACATTAGAATATATTGTTTTTTGTTGAGAGTAATCATGAGAAAAATGTTATTTCATTATTACACTTTCTAACATTTTAGAATAAAGCGTGGCATACCACCGATTGTGTTTTGTGCTTCCACTTGTGTGTCTTACACCCTTCAACCTTAACTTCTCAGAGAGTGGTTATGTCATATCTCAATTTACCAACATAAACCACGGTTTAAATTATTATATTTATTCAATAAGTGACTATTGTAAAAATATTAAGTTAATCCATCTTTTAAAACTTTTTTAAAAAGCAATATGATATATTTAACCATGAGAAATACATTTTCATAACAAATATTTGAGTAACAATCATTTTATAATGACAAGCTATAGTCAGCTTGATTTATAATGCATGCTGCCAAATCCTTTAAGGTATACAATGTATTACAAGTTACAATTTGGTTCACACTATATAAGAATGCATTGGTTTACAATCCCACCAACAGTGTAAAAGTGTTCCTATTTCTCCACATCCTCTCCAACACCTGTTGTTGCCTGATTTTTTAATGATTGCCATTCTAACTAGTGTGACATGGTATCTCATTGTGGTTTTGATTTGCATTTCTCTGATGGCCAGTGATGATGAGTATTTTTTTCATGTGTCTGTTGGCTGTATGAATGTCTTCTTTTGAGAAATGTCTGTTCATATCCTTTCCCCACTTTTTGGTGGGGTTGTTTTTTTCTTGTATATTTCTTTGAGTTCTTTGTAGATTCTGGATATTAGCCCTTTGTCAGATGAGTAGATTGCTTTTACACTGTTGGTGGGATTGTAAACTAGTTCAACCATTATGGAAAACAGTATGGCGATTCCTCAAGGATCTAGAACTAGATGTACCATATGACCCAGCCATCCCACTACTGGGTATATACCCAAAGGATTATAAATTATTCTACTACAAAGACACATGCACATGTATGTTTATTGCGGCACTATTCACAATAGCAAAGACTTGGAATCAACCCAAATGTCCATCTGTGACAGACTGGATTAAGAAAATGTGGCACATATACACCATGGAATACTATGCAGCCATAAAAAAGGATGAGTTTGCGTCCTTTGTAGGGCCATGGATGCAGCTGGAAACCATCATTCTTAGCAAACTATCACAAGAAGAGAAAACCAAACACTGCATGTTCTCACTCATAGGTGGGAACTGAACAATGAGTTCACTTGGACTCGGGAAGGGGAACATCACACACTGGGGCCTATCATGGGGAGGGGGGAGGGGGGAGGGATTGCATTGGGGAGTTATACCTGATATAAATGATGAATTGATGGGTGCTGACGAGTTGATGGGTGCAGCACACCAACATGGCACAAGTATACATACGTAACAAACCTGCACGTTATGCACATGTACCCTAGAACTTAAAGTATAATTAAAAAAAAAAAAAGAATGCATTGGAACTACTAAAACAAAGTATTATTTTTTCTCAGTGAGTACAGAACACTGGGGAAAGTACATGCTGAAGTGCTGTCTGGCAGCCATAGGGTTTCTAATAATGGCCTCAACACAGGAATTTTTTGTTCCTGGAAGCAGCTATTACTATTCACAGTTGTTGTAGCTCATGCCAGCCCAGTAAAACCTGGGCATGTTATAATCAATGGCAATTAAAACAGTTAATAACATTAAATTTTAATTTGGACAAAGGTGTAAGAAATCAATGCTTTAGCATATCTCTTGGCATACTGCTGGCCTTAACACCCTAAATATATTTAAAAATGTAACAATTCTGCAAGGGAAATAATATAAAACACATCAATCTCCTTCCTAGATTTAACTGTACTGATAAAATAATTGCCATATAATAGTCACTTTACAACATGAATGAAGCAGGGATGAGGGCATAATGCTTCTATGTGAAAATAAAACGGCGAAGGGATTAAAAAATAGAACTTAGAGTATACATAATATGTTTTAGAATGAACTATTTTCCATCATTGCAGAAGTGAAATCTGACATTCAAAAGGAATCTTATGCTAATTGTCACCTTATTTGAACATTACCATTTATTATATTTAAAATGTTATTTTGGTGCATTCTCTCTCTCTCTCTAATAACATTACACATTTCTAGGAAGTACTTAAAAAATCAACATTATATAACAAGCATGTTTGCATTTGCTATAAACTTAATAACTAATCTTAGCAATAGTAAAATGTAGAATCAAGAAGGTGTCCAGTATATAATTGCTTTAATTATAATTTTTGTTTTGAAAATATTTTAGATTCACATGCAGTCATAAGATAACAGAGAATTCCTGTGTACACCATACTGAGCTTCCGCCAATGGTAACATCTTGCAAATCTATAACAGAAAAGCACAGCCAGGATACTGACATTGAATAGTAAAGAGGTAGAACATTTCCATTACCAGAAGGATCCCTCGCATTGCCCTTTGTAGCCACATCTATTTCCTGCCTGATTCCACCCACTCCATGATCCCTGACAACCACTAATCTCTTTTCCATTTATATATTTTTGTCATTTCAGAAATGTTAATAATTCATATCATAAAAATATAACTGTGGGGAATTGGATTTTTTTTTCACTCAGCATAATTTTCCAGAGATTCCTCCAGGTCCTTGTGTGTATTAACAGCAATACGTACAACAAACTCCCATGATACAAGTTTACCTATGTGACAAACCTGCACTTGTATCCCTGAACTTAAAATAAAAGTTAACAAATAGTTCATTCCCTTTTACTGCTGATTCATATTCCACAGTGCCAATGTACCCAGTTGTTTAACCATCAATCTATTGATAAACATTTGAGCTGTTTCCTAAATTTGACAGTTTACAGATAAACCTGCCATCAACATTCATGTACAGGTTTTTGTCTTCATTTATCAAGGATAAATGCCCAGATGTAGAATAACTGAGTCATGTGATAGTTAGAGGGTTAATTTCATTGAAATAATATTCCAAACGGCTATATCAATTTAGAACGGCTGTGCCATTTTACATTCCCACCAATACTCCATGAATGGTCCAACACTATGTTGAATAAGAGTGATGATAGTAGATATCATTACTTTGTCCTTGATCTTAGGAGGAAATCATTAAATTTTTCACCATCAACCATAATGCTAGCCCTAAGTTTGCTGTAGATGCTCTGCATCAGTTTGAGGAAGTTTCTCTCTACTATTTATTTTCCGAGAGGCTTAATCATGGATGAGTGCTGAAATTTTAAAATGTTTTTTCTGCATCAGTAAATATGACCATGTGATATTTCATCTTTACTCAGTTAACCTGGTAGGTTGCACTGATTAATTTTCAAATATTTGGACCAGTTTTGAGTCCCTGGTAGAAACCTCAGTTGCTCATGGTGTATAATGCTTTTTAAATTTTGCTGAATTCACATTGCTAACATTTAGCTATAAATTTTGGGATTTATATTCTATAAGGGATACTGGTTTGCAGTTTTAGTTTTTGGCACTGTCTTTGTCTGGTTTTGTTATTGGGTTCATAACAGTGTCTTCCCTCTTCTATTTTCTGGAAGTGATTCTGTAGAATTCCTGTTAATTCTTTTTTGAATATTTAGTGAAATCTTCAGTGAAATCACCTTGGACAAGAAATGTTTAATACAAATTAAATATTCACTTTCCTTAGGGCTCTTCAAATATGCTGTTTCAATTTGGGTGAGCTATGATAGTTTGAGTCTTTAAAATAACTGGTCTATTTCAACTAAGTTGTGTGGAAAGTTGCTCCTATTATTTCCTTTTTTATCCTTTTGATGTCAGCAGAGCCCAGGGTGATACGATTTCATTCCTTATATTGGAAATTTGTGACTTTGCTCTCTCTTTTCTTGGACAGTCTTTTAGAAATTTGTCAATTTTATCATTTTTTTTTTAAAAAAGCTGTCTTTTCATTTGTTTTTTCTTATTTTTTTTTCCATTTTCAATTTCATTGATTTTAACTACCTTGCAATTGATTAAATTCCTTCATTCTGCTTCTGTAGGCTTATTTTGCTCTTCATTTCTAGAATCTTGGGATAGGAGCTGAAATTACTCATGTGGGATCTTTTTTTCTAACCTAGTCACTAATTATAAATTTTCTTCTTAATATTACTTTAATGAGTTTCAGAACATTTTTAATGTTGCATTTTACTTTTTTATTCTATTTTGATTTATCTATAGTAATTTTTAGTGCATCTCTTTGTATAGTATTTTGGAGGTTACTCTGAATACTATATTATATACAGAACTTATCACATTCTACTAGTGTCAGTATTTTATCAGTTTGAATGAAGTGTGGAAAAGTCACCTCCCTGCATATCCCCTTACCTTTCCTTATTTAAAATGTAATTATCTTAAATATCTTTTCTGCTTACATTTAGAACCATGGGAGAGAGGGTTGTAATTTCTTGCTTCACGCACAAAATATAATTTAGAAAACTCTAGAGAGGATGGGAAAATCTATTAAATTTACCAGTATTATTACTTATACTGTTCATTCTTCCTCTTGATGTTTTCAGTTCCATTCCATTATTTTATTTCTACTTAGAGAACTACCATTCGCCACTCCTTTAGGACAGATTTATTAGAGAGAATTTCTCCTTTTTGTCCTCCATCTGATAATGTCTCAATTTCCTCTTCATTCCTGAGTGACGTTTTAAGTCAAAACAGGGTTCTAGGTTAAGTTTTTCTTCTTTATTCCTCAGAAATGTAAAAATACTCTACCATTTCCTCCTGGTAGTCATGGTTTCTGGTGAGAAATCTTCTGTCATTCGTATTATTAGTTTCTTCTATAGATAAGGTGTCATTTCCCTCTTACTGCTTTTATAAATTATTTTTGTTTGATTTTTAGTTTCTAGAAGCTTGACTGTGTGCATCTAGCTTTGGATTTCTTTGGATTTTCCTCATTTTAGAGTTGTTCAACTTCTTGAATATGTAAGTGTATGTTTTTTGTTGTTTGTAGGTTTGTTTTTGTTTTACCAAATTTGAAAAGTTTTCAGCCACCCTTTCTTCCAGTAATTTTCAGCCCTATCCACTTTCTTCTTTCCTTTAAAAACTAGTGATGACATGAATGAAAGATGTATTGTTTGAATTGCATGGTTCCCTAAACTTCTGTTATTTTTTCCCCACGCTGTTTTCTTTCTATTGCTCAGATAAGGTAATTTCTATCTTTGAGTTTACTGATTAATTCTAATTTCCCTTTCATTCTTCTATATTTGAGTTTACTGATTCTTTCCTATGCACTCATCATTCTGCTGCTGAACACATTCATTGAGTTTACTTCTTTTATTTCATTTTTGTCAGGTAAAATTACACACGTAAGGCAAAGTTGGTATCTAGTAATCACTAGATTACATTCAGTTTGACATTTTCTTGAATATTCGTAAGATGAGTGCTTTTGTATTGAAACCTGATCATCTGGGCTAGTATGTTATTGGCTACAAGGCTCTGTTTTCAAATTTGTGTTTTAGTTTTTTTTTTTTTTTCCTCTGGCACCACAAGAGAAAGAGAAAGGGTACGTGCTGCCTCACTGATTCGTAGCAGGAGTGGAAGTTCAGGATCCTGTCCATTGAAACCTGAGGCAAAGTTCTCACTGCTCCTGGACTGGGGTGGGGGAATCTAGGTCCACTCTAGGCTAGGTCTCCAGTGACAGCTTCCTAGTGGAGAGATTTTGAAGTTCTTGGCTGTTGCTCTTTCTATGACCTTCACTGACATTGTAGCAGGGGTCTCCTTCCCACCAGGCTAGAAAGAAAGTCCTAGCATCCTAGGCAATCCTCTATAAAGGTATGAAGAGCTCAATCACATGGGACATTATAAACATACATTTTTAAAAACATCATTTATAACAATGTTACCTTTGAATTACAATATTTTCAAACTTACAGCACACGTTGTATACTCCTTCTTTGATTATATTTACTTCTACACAATTGATAAGAAATTAATTATCTTTGAACACACCTTCTATATGCGGTTTTAAATCATACCTAGTGGCAGGAATAAGAAAAAGTGCTTCTTCTTCATCTTCCTGGAACTGGAAGTCTGTATAATGGATTTCAGTAACAGTTGCATACCTTTTCTTTTTGTTTTTTTAAAGCAAATAACTGTAGCATGCCTGAAAGTAATACAATTCTGACACGTTTGGTCCAGGTCGTTTTCTGCTCCAAATTCTGGGTCCACTGTCAAGCTTTCTTCTCAGAGAGTTCAAAACATTAATTACTACTTCAAGTGTCTCTGCCTCACCACTATTCTGGCTAGATGTTTTGTCCTTTATTCACAGATAGACAGGTAGAGAGATAGATGATGATAATGATGAAGATAGATAGATAGATGGATAGATAGATAGATAGATAGATAGATAGATAGATAAATAGATAGATAGATAGATAGACACACAGACACAGGTTTCCATTATCAAGTGACAAAATAGGTTCATCTTTAACTAGGTGAAACCTGGAAATTCAATTGCCTCCTTTCCTTTGCTCCCCGCTCTTTGAGATAGCTATTCCTGTCATCCCGTGTTCTTGGACTAAAAATAACATTTTGTTCTGTCTTCTAAGGAGCTGATTCCAAGAATTTGGAAGCAACTAAATATTTCTTTTAAAAAAGATTATTACGTATATTATACTTTGTTTTCATTTTCCTGTGACACTTTTAATATATCATTAATTGAGAAATATTAAAGCAATATCATTTTCACATAAAGATAATTGCCATGATTATGAGAAAGATTATATATTTTCATTTCAGATCCTACTCTCTGCAATTTCACTTCAGTTGCATACACCTCCACTCATATATACTTCTTGACGTAGTCACATCAAAGAAAAGAAAACATTAACACACTAAAAAGAAAATTTAAACTAACTTAGTAGGCCTTCGCAAAGAACAAATATTGTCTTCAAGCTCATTTCAAATGTTAAGCAGATCAATCACTGTTAAATTACAATCAACTTTAAGAGAGGTAGCAGGTTGTAGGAGCTACCAAGACAGGTACAGGATGTAAATGAACGTAGTGTGCTGCAGAAACTGGACATCCAGTCCTGGGGCATCATTATTCACAAAACAAAAATACGAAGCAGAGTAATTTCTCAGTATTAATATAGTGCATAAAAAAGTGCCAAAGTTAGAGATAGTCTAAGCAAATCTTCAGTTAAGAAAAAAGAGCACAAAGCAGTAGTAGTATTAGGTTTCTCTAATAATTGTTTTCTGTAAGATATTTTATCTGCCCATATTCAGAAAAGTATTTTGCTATCTTACAGAAACTTTGCTGAAAGTGCACGATAGGATAGTTCTTCTTATGATGATAAATTTAAGTCAATTAATTGTTTTTATCACCTATAAAATTAAGCAACCGTAATTTATCATGCCTGAAGCCAATATTATATGACAGCAATTTTATCAGAAATCATAAATTTTTACATAGCTTTGATATGTTGACATGTTATGCGTCTTCTCTATTTCTAGGTCTGTCAGTATACGGCAAAATTTCACTATTGTGTGGTAATAGTCAGGGTTGTTTTCTATTTGATGAGAGACGTCCCAAAGATCAGAATTTTAGATTAACGGCTGGGCGCGGTGGCTCAAGCCTGTAATCCCAGCACTTTGGGAGGCCGAGACGGGCGGATCATGAGGTCAGGAGATCGAGACTATCCTGGCTAACACGGTGAAACCCCGTCTCTACTAAAAACTACAAAAAACTAGCCGGGCGAGGTGGCGGCGCCTGTAGTCCCAGCTACCCGGGAGGCTGAGGCAGGAGAATGGCGTGAACCCAGGAGGCGGAGCTTGCAGTGAGCCGAGATCCGGCCACAGCACTCCAGCCTGGGTGACAGAGTGAGACTCCGTCTCAAAAAAAAAAAAAGAATTTTAGATTAACAAAAATGATTAACCTGCTGTTGTACAAAGAGCTCAATAACATGGGAAATTATAAACACACGTTTTAAAAAACATCATTTATAACAATGTTAAGTTTGAATTGCAATATTTTCAAACTAAAGCACATGTTCTATACTCCTTCTTTGATTACATTTATTTCTACACTATTGATAGGAAATTATTTAACTTGGAACAAAAATACATATCTATTTATCGTGTTAGTTAGCACATTTCTTGATTTCTTATAATCTTTTTGTCACCCAGGGAATATTTCAGTAAAGCTGTTGACTATTTCTAGTAGTTTCATTGTTCTGATAGTGTGAAATGCATATTGCATCAACTCCTAGTGTGTGAACTTCTTTCTTCTGCAGAGATTTATATCTTCTCTACTTATCCTGAAACAGGAGAATTTATCTATGACAGATTCATACCACATACACAAAACTGAGCTTCTAGCAACCTCCAATATGTGATCAAATTTAGTTTAAAAGATGGTTAGTGACTGCAGGGACTTTTGCAAAGAAGATTGTTAACTAATTATCTACTGAGCACCACAACAGACAACTGCCCACTTGTACTAATTTATATTTTTAAATATTTAATATTGAGTTGCTTTCTCAATATTCTAAGACATCTTTTCATTGCCTTCTTAATATAAAAAGACCCCAGCCCTCACTAGCATGTGTATGAATTTGACATGCAACATGAAGTTAAGAAAATTCTTGGCATACTCTTCCAAGGTTACTGGCTCTTCTTTTCACAGAATATGCAAATCAGATTAGAAAAGAAAGTACTAATATGTTTAAAATGAAGCAAGTTTCATTAAATATGAAATTATCAGTAGATATGATGAGGTATGTATTTTCCATGTTGTATAATTCCTGTCGGGAGCATTTTCTTTTTTAGTTTGTTTATTTGTTTGATAGGTGGGGTCTCGTTTTATCATCCAGGCTAGAGTGCAGTGGCGTGATTATGGCTTACTGAAACCTGGAACTTCTGGGATCAAGCAGTCCTTCTCCCTCAGCCTCATAAGTAGCTGGGACTACAGATGTTGCCACCACACCCTGGTTAATTTTTAAACAGTTTTATGTAGTGACAAGTTCTCACTATTTTGCCCAAGGTGCGTAAACATTTAAAATATTCACCTTTTTTAAAAAAAAAACATAAATAACCCTTAAAAATGTCATGTCATCATTGTCATTATGCTTCTGGCAGTGGTAGCCACAAGCTGCACATGACTATTTAAGTCTAAATTTTAATTAAAATGAAATTAAACAAAAAAATTCAGTTCCTCCATCGTGCTAGTAACATATCAAGTACCCAATAAGCACGTGTTAATTACCACTGCATCAAACAGCCCCAAATTATATTTCTTCACCTCAGCCACTCCTGTTGAGTAACCCAAGTCCATAACAATTCTTAGGCTCTCATATTACTGAGGTGATCATTGTTGCGTTTCTTTATGAGTATTCTATAAATTAGTAAAATAGTCCAAAAAAAAGTGGGAGGTGGGGGAGTAATAGCATGCAAAAACATACTGTGAGCAGGAACACTTGTGAGTTTATCATATGAGTGAAACTCACATTTTTCAAAATTAGCTAATAGTACAGATGGGAGGTGATGCCTCACTCATCTCATATGTTGATCTAATTTCTTAGTCTCAGCAAACTAGATTCAAATGTAGACCTTACTTGTACACATAATACTTCTGTTTAGAGTCCTCTATGTTGTATGTTTTCATACGGAACAGAAACATCAAAAAATAGATTGATACCAAATTATTCACTATATACCAAAGAAGCCCTTGTAAATGCAGAATCTTCTCAAGTTTGGGAAAGAAGACAGTATCTATTTTTGACAATGACAAACGTGTAAATGAATTAT
Organism: Colobus angolensis palliatus; assembly: GCF_000951035.1. Classification (NCBI taxonomy): domain Eukaryota; kingdom Metazoa; phylum Chordata; class Mammalia; order Primates; family Cercopithecidae; genus Colobus; species Colobus angolensis. Next base: position 4,512,612 of record NW_012114488.1, on the reverse strand, counting down.
ACCATCTGGGATATAACAAAGCACACAATGGATTAAAAAGACAGGACAGGATGTCAGTAACTGTGTCATGTCAAGATTATACTAACATCTGCGTGTGTGGTCGCGCCACTCCAAATTACTCCTCTCTTAGTTCAGAATCTCAAAAGCATAAAAAGAAGCAGCATGGTATAGACTCATATGTACCAAATAAATGCCGTAAAAAGTCCAACTTTGTTACCCCTAACTTTGTAAGTCTGGTTGGCCATTATGGGCCTAGTTTTCTCTTATTTAAAATAGACTTTCTCTGTGGTTGTCAGTTTCATCCTCCAAATCCCCTGTTCCAACATAACCAAACTACAGAATCAACTTCCGTTATTCACTTATATGAGAAAACTGATATTTGCAGTGGGAACAAGCTGAGGATGTCCTCCCTCTCTGCCCTGGCCCAATTTATATTTCTGGGCTGCCTCGTTCCTCCTGGTTAATAACCACTTAATTCCTTGTACTACTGTCTTAGGTAATAATACAACATCACTGACCAGCCAATAAATAAATAAATAAATAAACAAAAACAAAAAAGAGAAAATGCCAAAATCTTGAAATTTATAAAAGCAGCATTTTTTTTTTCATATTTAGAAGGGATCTCAGACATCATCCAGTGCAATATCCTAATTTTACAGATGACTCAGCTGAAACCTAGAAAATCAAAAGCAACTGAACCAAAAATGGTTTATGATCCTATCCAATTATTTCTAATCAACATATTTCTCTGCTTCATACTGATCTACATCTCTCGTCAACCACTTTTGTGACCCATCATTATTTTTATAAAGAAATATTAAGTTCAGCACATGTGTAGTCCAGCATGTAAGCCCACTTCATATTCAACACATATAAAGTCATAAGTACTTGTATTACTTGGATTGAATTATTGGAGCTTTAGTTTTTTCCTCTTACGATCCTACAGCCATATGCTGAAAGGCAAGTAAGACACACCTGGAGAAAGCCCATCCCTAACTCATTCCAGCACACCTGCTTGACTCCTTCTACTTATATGCCCCGTGTTCCTGCTGACTATGATTTTACTAATCCTCTGACCTCATAAAGACTGCCAGGGGCTGGCATGCGTGATCAGCATGAAAGCAAATGTGCCATATTGTTTAGCATCTGTTCCTAACTCCCCATGAAGTTTTCTTTGCAAAAAGTACACGGCTGTCAGCTCAATCAGCTTGGCAGTGAACTCCAGTAAGACACATTAGCCCTCATCTAGCATTGTACTTTCCATGATCACACCTACATAGGAAAGCATTTGGGTATGCATTGGAGAGGTTTTATGCTAACGCACCCATATTACAAAAAGGGAAATTCCCTAGTTTTGCGCTAATATTTCTATCACTGTTACATGAGATCTGAAGGTTAAGTATGTTTCTCAGGACAAACAGCACAATTTTAGCAACTACTATATGTCTATCTTCCTCCTTAAAATGCTTCTCTGGAGTCCTTGACGAACTCTTTGGCTTGAACTCCTTAAGCAGTCCCTTATTCTCATCTATATTGTAAAGATAATAAAATTTAAATATATTTGTGTGCATTTGTTGAAACATATTTCTAAAATATGCAATGCACTTTGAAATTGGATCCATTTGAGTTTCTTACCAGGCATTGTAATTGAAGAAAAATTATTTTATACATTAAGAATGCACAAGTGCTGCATAATAGACAATGACTGACTTTAGGCTTTTAGCACACAAACAAATTTAAATATTTAAACATCCTTAATCTGCCAAATCCTTAATCTGAAAGACGCTAAATAAATATTTCCACATTTTCCAGTACGTAAAAACATTCATTTGCATATTATGGTATTACAGATAATCATTTGAACTCCCAGAAAAATTACATGCCTGTTCTTAAGAGGCCAAAGCTAAAAATTATAGGGAAGTTTTTTTAAAAAAGTGTACTACCCTAAAATAGTAATTCCTTTTGGTCTTCCAGTCAGTCTCAAAATGTAACTAATCTAATATCAATTGTTTCACAACTTATGACTTGTACACAGATCATATGTCAAACAAATGATAACACTATTATTTATAATTTAAACTTTATTGTATTTTTCTGTCATGAAGAATCTTATCTGTCTGATCATGTTTTTATTTGTTAATACTTTCAGTTGATTGATAAAATATTTTCTGAGCATTTCTGCCTTCATATTCACATTTTAGAGCATTCTTGAATATCTGGCCATTATTTAAATGTATCACATACAGAAGTGCTCTTGTAACTTTTTTGAAAGTACAAAGAGATTGGCACAGGGCAGTACAACTGTATGGTTCACTACTGAATATTTTAATAGTAAAATGAATCATCAAAAAGTAGTTAAATGACTTTGGAACTCTACAGGTTGAAATATTTTTATCAAGAATGATTTGTATGCCTGGCACAGTAGTGCTTGCCTACAGCCCCACCTATTCTGGAGGCTGAGGCTGGACCATCATTTTAGCCCAGGAGCTCAAGTCCAACCTGGGCCACATAGTGACACCACATCTCGTTTTAAAAAGAATTATTTTTAATAGTTCTTGTAGTGGTAAAATTATCAGTTATATAGAAATTCACTTATTAGAAAAATCCACTGCTTGATCATAACAGTTAAAGGAGGATCTACTACAGGCATAGAAATGATAGCGATAGGAGGCAAACAAGTTCCTAGGCAGACAGGGAGGGGTTCCTGGTGAAACCTGACCTTCAAGTCAAGGACAGTGTGAAGTCTGAACACCAAACTACGAGCTCCAGATAGAGTCAGTGGACCAGACTGAGAACTTCCATTCTTGTTTGGTGCACTCAGCCCCTAATTAGTACTGGGACCTTCTCTTCAGTCCGGATTGGTTCTTTACACTATCATACCTCTTTCTAAATGTTGCTTTTTCCAAGCCTATTTGTAAACCAATCAGCATGCATTTCCCCATTCTAAGCCCATAAAAACCCCAGACTCAGCCTCTTAGCTGGCAACTCACTTTTGGGTCTCCTCTCGTGGCTGAGAGCATTCTTTCTGTTGCTCCGTAAAATTCTCCTCTGTCTTACTCACTTTCCAGTGTCTGCATACTTCATTCCTCTAGGTCACAAGACTAGAACCTGAAAGTCACTGAACTGTGGGAGTGAAAAAGCTGTAACATTCCCTCCCACTTGCTGAGCTACAGGAATGAAGAAACCACTGGACATCACTCCCTCCTGCTCACCAAACTGCAAGGCTTAAGAAGTCACAAAGGAAAGACCTGAGATTTCCTAGTAGCTGGCAATCCAGAAGTTTCCAAAAATATAAGAATTCTAAAATAACCCTGACAGTTACGAGAGGATACACAGGATAGCCATGAAGATAATGTCACTTAATAGGTTCTTCCTTCTCTTTTTCTACCCCTTAATCCTAAATATTGTCTCCTTCCCTACTAGTTTATTTCCTTTCCTATTCAAATCCTAACCATATCCCAAACTTCTAAGACCATCCACTAGGACTGTCTAGTAGATTGTAATTTGATTAATATAATTAATGTTATCATATGTAAAGAAGCAAGAGATTAAATAAGTTTGATAGCTATTTGGGTCCTTAAGTAACAATTTACTGGAACCCATGAAACTAGCCTTAATTTAATAGAATATCACAAAATTCTAGGTATAAAACAAATTAAAACAGTTAATTTTGTCAAACAAATATAAAAGTAGTTATTTTAATGGTTTCAAAATAGAAAATCATTTTTCTTTAGCAATCAGTACATTTGAAATCTTTCCATGTAGTTGTTCTCCTTAAACTTAAAGAACACATTGAAAATGCTGTGGAAGTACCAGAATGGCGTTTTATAAAGACCTAGATATTAAGGTATGCTTGTGTGATCAAAGTAAGGCAGTAAAAATCACAGAGGTATCCAGATGATAGAGAAGAAATTAATTTGAGCCCCAGAACCTGAAAAAAAAATTCATTTGCAAGAATATATTTACTTTTTAGCAGCAGAACCTGGTTAGAGTAAACCTTCCAGTAAAGCTAAATGAAGTCTTAGTAAAGCTAACTAGGGGTCTTTAGCAGGTAGAAAGTGGATAATGGTTTTGGAACCACTGATAACACAATTCCTCCCTGTGGCCTTGATTATTAGTACACAGATTTGATAAATGAAAGAGACAGACACTGAAATGACTTGGAATTTTATTTATTTATTTATTTATTTTTATTATTATACTTTAAGTTCTAGGGTACATGTGCATAACGTGCAGATTTGTTACGTATGTATACTTGTGCCATGTTGGTGTGCTGCACCCATCAACTTGTCAGCACCCATCAACTCGTCATTTACATCAGGTATAACTCCCAATGCAATCCCTCCCCCTTCCTCCCTCCCCATGATAGGCCC
>NW_012114488.1:4350229-4507481 GCF_000951035.1 Colobus angolensis palliatus | reverse complement strand
TTTTGCTGTGCAGAAGCTCTTTAGTTTAATTAGATCCCATTTGTCAATTCTGGCCTTTGTTGCTGTTGCTTTTGGTGTTTTAGACATGAAGTCCTTGCCCATGCCTATATCCTGAATGGTATTATCTAGATTTTCTTCTAGGGTTTTTATGGTATTACGTCTAACATTTAAGTCTCTAATCCATCTTGAGTGAATTTTAAAATTGTGATGTTTCAGAAGAAGAATATGAAGCAAGACAAAGAACACTAACAGTTCTTATGCTTTGTGGGAGCAAGTGGAATAGCATCGCCTTCCTAGGAAATGATAATACACAAAAATGTAACAGGAAACTATTGCAATCTGAACTTTGAAGCTGGCTCATTGACAGTTTAGGGAAAATGTGTCTAGTATTTATGTCTTATAGTGAAAACTTGCTCTGTGTGTTGGGGTGGGTGGGGTTGGGAGGGGGGTGTTACTTTAATAGAATAAGTGAAAAAGAAGACTAAACTATTTCACTTAAATTGACTGCAAAAACATAAAGTCCTGACTCACTAGTAATAATTTGAATGATAGAACTCTTTCATTCTTTTGCTCTGAGCTTACTTGGAATGTTAGATAATGTCATTTTGCCAACAACTCAGTCTACAACTTTCAATCTTTGTCAGTTCGTACAGCAAGCAGACCAAATACATTTTTCCCTCTACAATCAAATTGCATTACTTTCTTTTTTTACTATTATTATACTGTAAGTTCTAGGGTACATGTGCTCAATGTGCAGGTTTGTTACATATGTATACATGTGTCGTGTTGGTGTGCTGCACCCATTAACTTGTCATTTACATTAGGTATATCTCCTAATGCTATCCTTCCCCTCTCCCCCTACCCCAAGACAGGCCCTGGTGTGTGATGTTCCCCATCCTGGATCCAAGTGTTCTCATGGTTCAATTCCCACCTAGGAGTGAGAACAAAATTGCATTACTTTCTTTTCAAAATTGTATTTGTGTACATTCAATGTATCTTTGTAAAATTTAAGAATTTGTTACATTTTTGTATTAGCAACACTAAAAATAAAATTGGACCTACTCTTATCTAATTAAAATATTAAAGGCCCAGTGGAAATCTTTTATTTTAATTTTTGAAGAGCTTATTGAATTATTTTCATTATTGATTGAAGTTTTTAAAACATTCTGTGCTAATGAGTAATGTGGAGGGAAAACGTTATTAGATTTAAATTATCCTAAGATAACAAATAGAACATTTAGATATATTCTAAATGCGGATTTTGTTTCAAAGAAACTCATGATGACATAATTTTGAATATCTAAGAACAAAATTTGAAAGAGTGGAGAGGACTCCAATCTAGGATCAGCCAGGCTCTTTTGTGGTATCTACATGTACTGTTGTATCCATCAACAGAAGGTTTTTCTACTTTTACACTATAATTTCTGTAATTCATGGCAAATGATAAGTTTAAACCCCATCAATCAAAATATATCTTTCCTCCAAACAAGAATAATTATTAATTTTATGTGAAGAGTGCTCAGAAAAGTTTTGGAAGAATTTCTGCGTAAGATGTGGTTACACAGCCCTCCGTTTTCATGCTGTCATGGTGACTGAATACCTTCAAAATGACAGCATGTTGGCAAAGCTGTGAAAAAAAAATGAGAGCAAGCATAATGAAGAAAGACAGCTGAGGAGTGAGGGGACACAGGAGCAAGGCTCATTGTACCAGTGGTATGTGCTCAACAAAGGGCAGTAACTCTAAAGGAGCTGCAGCAAAAGACTCAAGGATGTACTCAGACAAATGTGAATTGGGCTAAAAAGATCCCAGTACATCCTTCGGGAATCTAGCCACTTGGAGTTGGAAACTGGAGCTAAAATGTTGAGGCCAAAGAAGTTTTAAGATGCCAGGTGAAAGCTGAAGTTATGAGGTATCAGGAAATATGAGGGAGAAGAGAAGAGCTGTCTGGCACAGAGAAGAGGGAGGCAGGTGCAGAAATAGGAGAAGGGCTCATTGGTGTTCCATAAAAATGGTGGAGAGATAAGCTGTTTTGTAGAGCTCTTTCTGTCTAAACTCTCTGAAACTTTTAACATTTGAGAGCAAATGAGTGACTATTTCTTCTTACTGGAAAGTTTCTAAGTAGAACTGTGTATTTAGATTCTAGCATTGTCATCTTGCATTATTAACCTTCACTCTTTCCTTTATCCAATCAGTAACTAGATATTTGTTGATCATCTAATATATGAGGAGCATTTCACAGGCATGGGAAATTAACCAAATAAGAAACAGTCTTAGTTTCGAGGTGCTCATGATCTAGGACAGGAGACTGTTGAGCAAATAACTAATTACTGCACAGGAGGGAGGAGAAACCTTAATCAAAACTGGCCATCTGCCTTTATGGGAGGGAAAAGGGTACAAGGGTAAGAATACGCAATTCTATCACCTTCAAACCAAGTATAAACTCACTGAAAGAAAGTCCAACTTTTATGTCTTTTTCAGTATCTGGTGAACATCACAGAATCCTAAATATTTTAGGCTGATATTACTAATATTGTGATTTTTGAAAATTTTTGCTCAGACCATCCAATACTGTACCATCTGATGAATAAGCATAAGGGAAAGAATGTAGTTTCTCAGATCAACATTACTATTCTTAAATATTTCCCACTTAAATCGATAACATGAGCATAACATATCTCTTCAATAAAGTCCCTGGAACTTCTAGGTTTGCTTAATCATATTCTGTGATTTTCATTAGTTAGTATAAAAACTTCATCTAATAATTTGTGCCTGCTTTTCTGCATCTGTTCATGCACTAACTGTATACAAACATTTGATTTGACTAAAGCAGTATGCGCATTTTGTTTACGGCTCAAGTGATACTATTAAAATTATGTGTTATTTAGATTTGATTACTTAAATTGGATTAGTAAACATTCCAAATGTTCTGTGTTTTAGAAAATGCACTGTTTTCTTCTTTTTAATTGTAAGCCATCTATATGGGCTAAAATAAAGTTTAATATATTTCCATGAACAGGAAAAATAAATGGTCTGCTTACTTTCTCCTAAAAACTCTATGTAACTAAGAATGCATCTAAGAATAATATTAGTAAAGTAAATGCAATGGGCCATAATAAGAAAAAAGATTCCATCTGGTAAAAGGTCACATCATGGATTTCACTTGATTAGCAATGACAATCTTTACTATTTCCTCCTGTGCCCCACACAAGCAGTAATTAAAGTTATTTCATCTACCCCAAAATACTACTTAAATACGTAGGAAAGAAATCCTACTATTATTAAACTTCTTTTGCAATGTTAAACCTTCATAACTTTTATGAAAATGGAAGTAAAATTTATTAGATTTATGTAAGTCACTTATTTTTTGTTTTCATTTATAAATATCTTATTCTATTGTTCTAAGATTGCATACCATGTTATTAAGAGGAGTGACACTAACATTTCTAAAGATGCTTCTGGAACCATTTTGGAGAATGGATTAGGGTTGTAGGGGAACAAAGCCAGAGATAATTGTATTTTGATTGTCCAAATTAGAGAAAAATTCATGAAGTAATATTAAAAACCATGATGGTTATGTAAAATATTATCATTCAGGGAATCTGTAATCATTGATAATCTTACATAGTTTCAAAACATAAATTAATAAAATGATTAACCAATAAGCTTAGGCGGTAAATGAGAACTTTGGCGGATATCAGTTTAAAATGAATAAAACTGGGGAAATACACTCATATTAAATACATTCAAAATAAACATTAAGTCTCAAAATGCCCTAGAAATTCTGCATTTTGTTTAGCGTATACATACGAAAAGTGTATTTTGAAGTATATCACATTTTTGTCTTTGCAATTATACTCTAATGGAAAGGTACATTTCCAGCCAAGGATGCTGTGTCAAATATGGCATAGATAAAAGAAACAATTCAGTTATGTTGATAAGAAAATATATCTTGTAAAAAGTAAAAGGAATTATTAAATTAAGATCAAAATTGCTTTGAGTAAGAAAAATCTGAAATTATTGATTTTATGACTTCTATATTGCAATGCAAACATACAACACATACAAAGAGCAAATGCTGTCTAAATTTGATTTAAAATTAAAGTTCTGTTATTTGAACTAGATCTACTTTTGATATTTTTTCAAGCTTCAGATCAAATAAAACCAGCTCCTTAGCTTATAGAAATTATTACTAAATATAATTTTAATGGAAAAAAAATACCTGAAAGGAATTTTAGAGGAATTTCTGTAATTTAAGACAACTGAAAATATCCAAAAAGGTTTCAACTGGTGATTTTCTTTTCCTTGGGTAGTATGGAAATAGAAGCACTTAAACATAATTCCTTTGACCCTGGTATATGCTGCTCAAAGCAGTCTGTGTGTCTATGTATAAGTGTAGAAGATCATGAGGAATTTTTAACAAAACCAAGGGCTTTCCATTTTTTTTCCCATTCAACCTTAATTTCATCATAGGTTAATGTGAAGATACAAGTGACACAAAAAAAGAAAATAGCAACAATTATTTTAATATTTGTTAGTCTTCACTGTTGAGCAGAGAAGTGACCTGCTATAAGGCATTTTAGTCACTAGGAAGCTATAAAAAATTAAGTATGTCTTAGGCTAAGATTCTATAAAAAGAATACCCTCCTTAGAACTGTGAAGGCAGAATGAATTGCATGAGTTGTGATTTTAACACAAGCCAGGCAATGCAATTGCTCCTTCTGCTGACACAGCCCCATCGTGACTCTAACAATTCTTCTGAATTCCCAGCAGTATTCACTATCCATCTCCTGGTTAAAGATATCCACTCTGTAAGTTCTGCAATAGCGTTATCTCCTGAAGGACTTTAGAAATCTAACTGGAGTCTACTGACTCTCATTGTAACTAATTTCTATCATCTTGGGAGCACATATGAACTGCATTTCTTCACTATGACACCATTTTCAAGGTGGGGGTGGGGTCTAGGGTAGTATCATTGCATATCTCTGTCTAAATATGACAACCATATTTCCACTCAGTTTGGAGGCAACCTATGTCAATGTGGGAGCTCTCTACAAGGCACTTTGCTACAAAAGAGCCAAACGACACAGAGAAAAATACTTATGAGTTACAAGCTATTTCTTCAGTAAAGATAACACTTCAATATTTGACCTCATTCTTCCCCTGGGGAAGTTAAAGAACCCCAGTATCTGACTCCACTCCTCTTCTCTTCTCTTCTCTTCTCTTCTCTTCTCTTCTCTTCTCTTCTCTTCTCTTCTCTTCTCCCCTCTCCTCCCCGCCCCTCCTCTTCTTCTCTTCTCTTCCTTTTTTTTTTTGTTTCACTTCTTGAGCTCTTCTCCTGGAACAGGTGAAAGTCTCTTTACTTTCTCCTTCCCATTCATCAGAGATTTACTACTGTTCTCTGTCTCTTACCACGACTTACTAAAAGCAAATATGCGGATAATATGAGTTTGATTACGCTCAACTGTGTCATTGAATGCTCCCCCTTCATGTAAGGTCTGTACAGGGAAATTGCTACCATGAGAAAACGTGTTTGTTAACTCTAAAGAGCTGTTATAGTTTCTATAGAGAAGATGTAAATGTGGGAGGGTGAATTCTATGTCCTTATCAGGAGGAAGAGGCATGGAGAAATGAATGGATAAAGATAGAAAGAGATCCTCTATCTCCAGGTACAACTCTTTCGTTTGCTTTGCTTTGTTTTACCCATCACAGATATTTTTAACTGAGTCATACCTCTGATTGCTGTACTTTCCATTCTAAACGATTCAAGATGACTACCTCTAAAGTTAAGTAGGCCCACTGGACATCTTTCACTGTGAGAGAATATAATTTTAAAGTATATGTATAGATGTTCTATCTGGTGCATATTTTGAAATATCCCTTCTCTTCTGTTAGAATAATTATAATTATTGAAACATGTCAGCTTGTCCCCATCCTACATTTGTGTTTGCTATTTTTACTTATTTTTATCATGTCTCTGAGTGCTTTTGATGTTTAGTTAAGGCAGTCCTTAAAATGGATTTATTGTGCACAACTTTATGTCAAGCTGTATTTAAATCCTTGAGAATAGAAATATAAATAACACACAGGGCTTGTTTTCAGAAACTCTACAGTCAAGTGGGAATGAATAAAACATCAACAGATGCATTCAATATGATGTAAATGAAGCAAGAATAGAACATTCTAGATGCCATGGGCGAACCAAGAGAAACTTAACCCAACTTGTGGAAGTGAGGACCGTGACCCTCTTCTAGAGTTTCTATGGTGAAATTACTAACATAAGAAAAGGTGTTTGTGAACCTAAATAGCTGATTTACTTTCTATGGAGAAAGTGTCAGACCAGATGTTAGAAGAATGATCATAACTTTTCTCCTTAAGCATAACACAAAAAGTCCCTTCTTGTAAAAGCAGAAGCATTTACCAGCAGCTGTTCATTACTGGAGTATGAAATTTTAGCTATTGAGTGGTGTAAGTGAGGCAGAAGAGTTAGGCATGAATTAGGTTGTAAAAGATGTTGTATGCTGTGTTAAGGAGCCAGCTGGACTTTGTTAGGCAATGAAGAGTCTTAGAAATATTGTAAGATAGACCAAGTGTGCATTCTAGATGATTCCCTCTAATTGCAATAAGAAGGGTGGATTTGAAGTAGGTCAATTACGAAGCTATTTAAATTATGTGATGGTTAATTTCATGTGTCAACTTGGCTGGGCCAAAGTACCCAGATATATTGTCAAACACTGGTGTGGTGGTGCTGGAGAAATATATTTCACATAAGATCAACATCTAAATCAATAGACTTTGAGGAAGGCAGATTATCTTCCATAATATGAGCGAGCCTCAGCCAATTAGTTAAACAATTTAAAAGAAAGAAGACTGCCTTCCCCAAAGGAAGATCGAATTCTGCCAGCAGATTATCTTCAAACTTGAGGTAAAGCACTGTATCTTCCCTGGGCCACCTGCCAAATGGCCTAACCTGAAGATTTGGGACTTTTCAGCCTCTAATACACAACCATGTGAACCAGTTCCATAAAATCTCTCCTTGTCTCTCTCTTTCTTTATGCATCCTATTGCTTCTGTTTGTCTGGAGAACCCTGACTAATAAAAGGAACTACAGAAGAGACCATGTAAATGTCCTCAATAAAATTAGGGAACTCAGGGGTCAGGGAAGGCTAGGGAGAAAAGGAGGCAAATTTTATTCTGGGCAACTTCCAAATGAGAGGATCCTGGGGGCAGATTGGTGGGGTTCTCCAGCAACTCTTTTTGTTTGTTCATTTGTTTGCTTGTTTGTTTATTGTTTTTTGCTTTTTTCTTTTTTTTTAACTTATTTTAAGTTCAGGGGTACAAGTACCGGTATGTTACACAGGTAAACTTGTGTCATGGAAGCCTGTCGTAGAGATTACTTTATCCTTTAGGTACTACGCCTAGTACTTGTTAGTTATTTTTCTTGATCTTCTTCCTCCTTCCATCCCCCACCCTCTGAAAGGCCCCAGTATGCATTGTTCCCCTCTATGTGTCTTTCTGTTCTCATGACTTAGCTCCTACTTATAAGTGAGAACATGAAGTATTTGGTTTTCTGTCCCTCTGTTAGTTTGCTAAGGATAATGGCCTTCAGCTCCATACCAGCCTGGAATGTAGAGATGACAGTTAGAAGTCCTTTATTGGTTTGTTTGCTTTAATTTAAAAATAGAGGTGGACCAGCTGATGAGATCACCTAGGAAGAACATGTACGGTGAAAAGAAAAATAGCTGAACACGGCACCCTGAGATGAAATTTAAGAAGCCTGATGAGGATAGAACCTATAAAATAAACTATGAAGAATTTAGAATTCAAGGGAAATCCAGAGGAAATGATATAAAAGAAACTAATTTATCCCAGCAGAGAAGGTCCTTTGTGTATGTATAACATGACTCTGTAGTGCACAATGCTTTTCATTCAAAGACTGGTGCTATGTTTTTATTCCTAGAAAATAATTGCTTTCTTTTCTCGGCTTAATTATTTTTTTATTTTTTATTTTTTTTTACAAATTTCTGTCTTTTAAGAGGTTTATAAATTATTATCAGTCTCTGTCTTGGTGTTGATCTTTTTTTCATTAGAGGTGCCATAAGTATTAATATCTACTATAAGAATTTTTTATGCCTGAATATTACCTTTCTACTACAAACTTTCATCTGCCTTTGAGTTTTTCACTTTGTTTCTTACTTTAAAATTGTATATTCTAGACTGCATATCTGTTACATTATATCTGTATATCTTTCCTCTTTATAATCTTTATCTAACTCTTCCACTGATACCCAGATTTTGGGGGTTGTTTCAATGGCGTTATTTCTGTCTCATTTATTTGATTTTTCTCCAATAATATCTATTTTTCAGTGTATGCAACTTGATCACATTTTCACTTTCTGTTTAGCTACTTTGTTTAATTTCATAATGTCCGTATCTTTGTGTTCACATATCTTATTACATAATTCCTTTTGATTTTATATTGAAGATAGTATTCATTTGTAAGGCATTCTGCTTCATAAAATAATTACATTATCTCATGGAAAGAATTTTTATCCTCATAAGTAGTACATTGTTCTTCCCCTATAAAATAAACTTTTTATTTGTCACATGTTCAATTTTAAAGTTTCTCTTATTCGTGAACAAAGAAATATTTATATTTGCCTTAACTGTTCTTTACTGCTTGTTATGATTGGTTATGATTGTTTAGGTGAGGTTAACTTCATTTCTTCACAGTTATATGTTAATGTTCTTATGTATATATATAAATAAGAAAACATATGTGTATATATATGCACACATAAGAACATTAACATATGTGTGTATATATATGAACATAACACATACACACACATAATATATATCAGATATGAATAAACAGGTGTAATTTTTTCTAATTTTTTTTAACTTTAATTTCTGGGATGCATGTACTGAATGTATAGGTTCGTTAAATAGGTATACATGTGCCATGGTGGTTTGCTGTACCTATCAATACATGATCTAGGTTTTAAGCTCTGCATACATTGGGTATTTGTCCTAATGCCCTCCCCTCCCCTTTACCCACAGCCCCTGGCATGCCCTAGTATGTGGCGTTCCCCCACCGTGTCCTTGTGTTCTCATTGTTCAGCTCCCACTACGAGCGAGAAAGTGAGAGGTTTTCCTGTGTTAGTTTGCTGAGGATAACGGTTTCCAGCTTCATCCAAGTCCCTGCAAATGACATGAACTCATTCTTTTTTATGGCTGCATAGTATTCCATGGTGAATCTGTGCCACATTTTCTTTATCCAGTCTATCATTGATGGGTATTTGGGTTGGTTCCCAGTCATTGCTATTGTAATAAACATATGTGTGCATGTGTCTTTATGGTAGAATGATACACAATGCTTTGGGTATATGCCCAATAATGGGATTGCTGGGTCAAATGGTATTTCTGATTCTAGATCTTTGAGGAATCACCGCACTGTCTTCCAGAATTGTTGAACTAATTTACACTCCCACTAAGAGCGTAAAAGCATTCCTATTTCTCTACATCCTCTCCAGCGTCTGTTGTTTCCTGAATTTTTAATGATTGCCATTCTAACTAGCATGAGATGGTATCTCATTGTGGTTTTGATTTCCATTTCTCCAATGACCAGTGATGATGAGCTTTTTTCATATGTTTGTTGGCAGCAAATATGTCTTCTTTTGAAAAGTGTCTGTTCATATCCTTCGCCCACTTTTTGGTGAGGTTTTTTGTTTGTTTGTTTGTTTGTTTCTTATAAATTTGTTTAAGTTCCTTGTAGATTCTGGATATTAGCCCTTTGTCAGATGGACAGATGGCAAAATTTTTCTCCCATTCTGTAGGTTGCCTGTTCACTCTGATGATATTTTCTTTTGCTGAGCAGAAGCTCTTTAGTTTCATTAGATCCCATTTGTCAATTTTTGCTTTTGTTGTTATTGCTTTTGGTGTTTTAGTCATGAAGTCTTTGCCCATGCCTGTTTCCTGAATGGTATTGCCTAGGTTTTCTTCTAGGGTTTTTATAGTTTCCTTTCTAATATCTTAACTCTCATATATAATCCCCATGAAATGCAGAGATTATATTTACTTCTTTCATTTCATCCCCACCAGGAGAAAAGGGCACTATCAACAAAACCGCAGAATTATGGAATAAAGAAGAAGATGAAAATTCTTTTATTCACTAATGACTTTTTAGTATATGTCGGAAAAGGAACAGAAAAACAAAAGGAAACCTTATAGAGAGACTTTAACTAATTTTTCTATCCTATAGTAATATTTGGCCTTAAAAATATAAAGGAGATTTGTCCATCCTGTTACTTAGAACACTGAGCTATTTATACACAGATTCGCTTTCCTATTTATGAGCTAGGGCCACTAAGGAAATAGATTGTGGACTCTCTTAAACCAAGTTGCTATTCCTGGCACATAGTTTTAAAAGCTACTACATCACTTCTCTCCATTAATTAGGATAATTGTAGAAACGTTTGTAGTGTTTTGGTTTATGTGTTTTTATTTGCATTATTTTGGGTTGTTATTATGGATTTCTTACTGGTGTATTTCATATATTTAAAAAAAAAATCTGAAACAGCCATCATTTTTAGATCTCTCTGCTAAGGGTGCTATTTATGTTTAATCATCAAAATACCCAATGAGTTAGCTACTATTACCTTTTTTTAAACAAATGAATTTAATAACACTGACATATATAGGGCCTTAAAAACTTGCTCAAATTCATTCAGCTAGAAAGGGGAAAAACCGGTGATTGTAAACAAGTTTAAGTACAAAAACTGAACTATTACACTTTGTGTTATATTGACTGGTTTTGCTTTAATCTGTCTGTTCTGCTCAGATATTTTATTTAGGAACATTGGCACCATTGTATGTAATATAACATAATTATATATTATATTTATTTTCACAACTGTTCGAAGTATGATTAAAATAAATCTATGTAAGTATTTCAGAATGCTTTGGTTTCTTGCTCCCAATACTGTACCAGTGTAATTATACACTTTGACTTCTTTCAGACTTTCTCTATTCAGACTCCTCCTAGAAATTTGTTCAAATATTCTTTCTAATCTATTATTTAACTTTCAAAATTGTGATGTATAATAATTATGGTCTGGCCATTTCTAACTATCCTGTGACTCTGCTGAATTCTTAAAACACACTTTACCCTTCGCTAAAGTCATTATTACACAATGATTAGGTAAAAATGAAGTCTAGATAGCCTCCATCATTATCCTGGGAATGTAATTAAAAATAACCCATTCACCTACAAGTCACAGCGGCACAAAAAGTATTGTGTAATGAGACCAAATCTCCATCCTTGTCCATGGTACTGTAATCACTTAAGATACATTTCTCAAGGTCATCTTTAGGTTTGATCACAAGAAGATATTTACTGTAAAAAGTGAGGAATTATGGATCATACTTAGCCATCTTAGTGAAGAACTTGGACTACACTGATTATTTAGTATTGGCAAGGCAAGATCTTCAAAATTATCACCCCTCTATAAAATAATACGTGAATAAATAATCTTAGATCTATCCAGTAAATGTCACACAAGTATCATAGTAATATGGCATCTTCAGACTGAGTTCAAATTCTGTTTGATTACATATTTGACTACTTAGTAGCTGTGTGCCTTTAGGTAAGTTAATTTAACTTCTAAGTGAGGATAATAATGACAACTCTTTCATTGGGCTTTTAGGAGAAATGAGTTAATGTGAATAGTCTCATTAGCTATGATGATTTATCATTGTCTTAATTATGTAATTTATTATTTATTTGGTTATTTCTGTAACTGCAATGAAATAATGTCTTCATTATAGTTATCCACCAAATAAGAGATTGTACTGGATGCTTTCTGAATAAAAAGATATAGTTCTAACCATACAACATTATATGATTCTGTCCACCTATGACACCTATAATATATGGATTAATATAAATGGAGTAAATGAAGCTGCCATTTAAGAAAATCAAAAGTTGTCTTTGGAAAACTAAAATCATTTGATTATATTTACTGCTTTTGAATGGACACATTTATATTAACAGTCATTGTCTCAGACTATGTTTACTTGGAAACAGAATTTCTGTTTATCTCTAGTAGAAATTGTCCATTTATATTCAATATTCATATGTTCTCTTAGACATAAATAATTACACAATTTTTAATCAAAAATAAGTGAATACTTTTACACTATTTACCACAGGATATAGCACTATGACAATTTTTATATATTCATTACAGATACCATTAAAAATTCAAACAAGATACACTTACTATTACATTACTAACAAATGACCTACATCCTTCAGCAATGAGAATTTTAAAAATTTTATCCTTGATTATTTATGTAGTGTATGTTATGTTCTTATAAGTAGGTTTATGGACTGGGTACGGTGGCTCATGCCTGTAACCCTAGCACTTTGGGAAGTCGAGGTGGGTGTGTCACTTGAAGTCAGGAGTTCTAGACCAGCCTGGCCAACATGGTAAAACCCCACCTCTACTAAAAATACAAAAATTAGCTGGGCATGCTGGTGTGCGCCTGTAATCCCAGCTACTCAGGAGATTGAGACAGGAGAATCACTTTAACTAGGGAGATGGAGGTTGTAGTGAGTTGAGATCATGCCACTGCACTCCAGAATGTGCAACAGAGCAAGACTTCATTTCAAAAAAAAAAAAAAAAAAAAGCAGGTTTTTAAATATAGCACTCTAGTACATAACAAGGAGGGGATTACTATAAATAGAATTAAAACCTTGGTTCAATCATTGAGATGGATGTAATAAATTACAAATCAGACAATTTTCCAGAATATTTATGTGGGTAAATACGATTGGTCTTACATTGACAATATTATGATGTACCGATTAATAAATGAAGACATAAATACAACGCACAAAGAAAAAACATTTTACATTTGATATTCAAGCTACCTTATGTGATAAAATTTAATTTTAGTGCCATTCTTATCATATGTGCCCCGATCATTAATGCATAACTAAGTCTTCTGTATTAATTTTGCAGATTTATTGTTTAAAAAGACAGCTCGTATATAAGTTCAATGTTGTTTTTCTAAAGAAATTTTTAAAAATAATTCAATCCAATCATGATGTTAGATTCATGAAACCTTAGATTATAATGATTTGCTATGAATATTTAATAACCAAAAAGCTTTTTTTATATAATATTGCTTTCACTGATTTTAGGTGAATCTTCCCACACCGGTCTTCAAAGAATTTGTTTTTGCAATAGTTTAAATATTTATCAAATTAATGAATCCATGAATAGGGATGTAATAAAATGAATGTGCCTACTTTCAATATGAATAGAATTGTATGAAGTCAGAAGACACAGAAAACAAACACCTTTGAAAACATTAACAGTAAATTCAAAATAGCAGTCGATACTTATCCCTGTTCTTTTAATGTTTTCCATTCAAAACTTACCTGACCCAATTTTAGCAACACACTCAGCTTTCTCTGAGAGGTAATTTCCATTTAGGTTCTCATCTACCCAGGAAAAGCAATGGAACCCAAGACAGATGTAAGGCACCTGCAGTTTAGAAAATACACATCATAAACTGTTCTTTATTCTACTCCCTGCCAGGCACAAACACTGGCCAATTAGTTTCTGTGTTTTAGTTGAGAGACCAAATGAGAACAAAAGGCCAGGAAAGGTCCTGATTGCTGAAACTGTTAATTTCTACTTGGAGCTTCAGAATTCAGATTCAGGTCACTATTTGGAGCATAGGAGGGCAGTTTTGAATATTTAATTTCCAAATTCACTAAAATGAGAGTTTCTTTTTTTCCTATTGTGTGTGTGTGTGTTTGTTTATGCATGAGAGTTTGTGAGCAAACACTACTTTGCTATCAGGAGGCTGCCAGGATCGCTCTGGACTTCAAGGACAGATGATCTGAAGATACAATTTTGCTACAGAAAATACCAAATAGTAAGCTTCCAATCTTGATATTTCTCTACTTAGGGACACTTAAAAAGTGCAGGCCAAATGAATACAAAATTACCTAAGAGCTAGGGAAGTAGCAGTAGGTAATTGTATAGACTGACGCGAATAACTCTCAGGAATGAATTTTATCCACAATATGCATGAAACACCTTACAGTGACTTAGTTTTAGAAGTAATAATATCAGCACTCACATGAGCATTTTGAAAACAAATGTCTTCTGATATCACCACCAAATACTCTGAAGAAACGACACAAGGCGTCAGACATAGACTCCAGATTGATAATTTCTGTATTTGTTTATAGGTGAATTTTTTATGAAACAAAAGTTTTATAAAACAAAATTTACAGATAAGTGTTTATAAAACAAAATGGTAAGGGAAAATGCTTTGATGTAACTCACTGTCAGACATCTTACTGAATTTATCATTTCTTCAGAATATAGAGCTATATAAATGAACCAAAATCTCAAAGCTTTGCTCTAAATAAGACAGCGAATTGCCTGCAATGGAAAGTTGATATGACAACCATCCCCACACCCCCAAGAGAAGAAGAGCAAAGTGTGTGTCTAGAAACTACCTACAGAAAGAAAAAGAATTAATTTGAGTCACAAATTATTTTCTTTCACTAGCCATAGCATTTGAAAAATTATGGCCATACTGGTATAGCTTATCATGTCTCAAAGCAGAGCTCTGCATGTATAGGTTTTTAACACAAAGACTTGAATTAAAACGAAAGGGAAGAATTTGGGGGACAACATTCAACAGGGGGAATGACCAAAAAATAGCTCTAACTTTTTAATAATCATTTGTTTCAGGTAACATAAGAATATTCAACAACTGACTAGAAAATACTTAGAATACATTTTCTTTAACTAAGAAACAGAGAAATCAGACAGTTACTTTCTACATAGTCTCCAGTGAATAATACAGAGAGTTATATTGAATTAGCTTTAACACTACGCATGCCCATGGAGTAACTCATTACATGTATTCAGTGAACAAGCGAAGGGAACATATTTATTATTTCCTTTTGATGTGACTGAGCAAGATATGTTATGTCTGATATTCTCAAAAGAGAAGGCCAGATCTCTTCTAAATGCAGGCATTTGGTTTTGGTTGATTTTTATATTGGTGAAAGTTTGCAAGGCATCTGCAATTTTTGAGTATTTGTCTGCCTTTAACCTCAGTATTTCTCCATTTGAAAAATGATTACTAAAAAAAATATTTAAAAAGTGTAGGCCAAATGAGTACAGAATTACCTAAGAACTAGGGGATTGGCAGTAGGAAATCTAATAGACACTGAGGTTAATAAAACTCAGGAAGGATTTTATTCACAATTCTAATGAAATAGGCTACAGTGATTTATTTTGAGGGGTGGAGCGTATCTAAATATATATGATGAGTCAATAAATAATGTTATGTCTGTCACGAATTTTGCTGTAAATAAGACGTATTTGGAAATTATTTCAGTATAATAGCATGAAATATTGCACTTGCTACTTTAAAGGTGATCTTTACGAAGAACTGAATGTATATCTTTTTTCCAGTGGGCACATGAAGACAATTCTTCATATAACACATAGATTGAATTCCAAGTAGAAATCTTGATTGGGTAAAGTACATCAAAAATTAAATGAAAGAGGTTGTCCCTATAGAGGTTATAATAGAACTACATGAGTTCACTGTTTTATAAGACTTATAATCTTCTTTTGCATTTAACCAAAAGTAAAGGATATGCAAAAGAAAATTACCAAGGCAAATTAAATGAATGAAGCTTACCAACTGAGAAAGCAATGCCCTGTTTTAAAATATGCATATATAGTCATGCATTGCATACAACATTTCAGTTATTGTTAGAGCTATATAAATTCTATATATATATCATTCTAAAGAAGTGATAAATTCAGTAAAATATCTGACAGTGAGTTACATCAAAGCATTTTCCCTTAACATTTTGTTTTATAAACATTTATCTGTAAATTTTGTTTTATAAAACTTTTGTTTCATAAAAAATTTACCTATAAACAAATACAGAAATTATCAATCTGAAGTCTATGTCTGATGCCTTGTGCCATTTCTTCAGAGTATTTGTGGTGATAAGAGAAGACACTTGTTTCCAAAATGCTCATGTGAGTGCTGATATTATTACTTCTAAAAATAAGTCACTGTAAGGTGTTTCATGCATATTTTGGATAAAATTCATTCCTGAGAGTTATTCGCGTCAGTCTATACAATTATCTACTGCTACTTCTCTAGCTCTTAGGTAATTTTGTATTCATTTGGCCTGCACTTTTTAAGTGTCCCTAAGTAGAGAAATATCAAGATTGGAAGCTTACTATTTGGTACTTTCAGTAGCAAAATTGTATCTTCAGATCATCTGTCTTTGAAGTCCTGAGGGATCCTGGCAGCCTCCTGATAGCAAAGTAGTGTTTGCTCACAACCTCTCATGCATTTCAGTTAATGGTGGATCATATACACAACGGTGGTCTCATAAGGGCTGAAACATTTCTGTGGTATAGTAGGGATAGTATAATCACTACTCATAGTAGTATAATAACATCATAGTGCAATGCATTACTCACATGTTTATGGTGATGCTGGTCTAAATAAACCTCCTTTGTTATCAATTACATAAAATATATCACATACAATTATATACAATACATCATACTTATTAACAATAACAAACAGTTATGTTACTGGCTTATATATTCAGTGTGCTATACTTTTTATCATTACTTTAGAGTATACCCTTTCTACTTATTAAAAAAGATAGTTAACTGTATAACAGCCTCCTGCAAGTCCTTCAGGAAGCATTGTTCCGGCAACCCAGAAGAAGGCACTGTTATTCTAGGAGACGATAGTTCCATGCATCTTATTGGCCCTAAAGACCTTCAGTGGGACAAGATGTGGAAGTGGGAGACAGTGACATTGATTATCCTGATCCTTGCAGGCCTAGGCTAATGTGTCTGTTTGTGTTTTGATTAAAAAAAAAAAAAAAAAAAAAAAGGCTGGCTGGGCGTGGTGGCTCAAGCCTGTAATACTAGTACTTTGGGAGGCTGAGGCGAGAGGATCACTTTAGGCTGGGAGTTGGAGACCAGCCTGACCAACACGGAGAAACCCCATCTCTACTAAAAATACAAAATTAGCCGGGAATGGTGGTACATGCCTGTAATCCCAGCTACTTGGAAGCTGAGGCAGAAGAATCACTTGAACCAGGGAGGTGGAGGTTGCTGTGAGTCACCGAGATCATGCCACTACATTCCAGCCTGGGCAAGAAAAGTGAAACTCCACCTCAAAAAAAAAAAGATTTCGAAAGCAAAAAAGGAAAATAAAGAGGAGAAAGTAGAAAAAAAAAAAAAAACTTACAGAATATAAACCCAAATACAGCTGTATAATATTTTTTGTGGATTAAGATAACTGCTATTACAAAATAGAAACAAGTTTTGAAAATTAAAAAGCTTATAAAGTATAACAAGTTATAATAAGATAAAGGTTAATGCATTATGGATGAAACATAAAATTTTCTTATGAAATGAGTGTAGTCAACATATATGATATTTATAAAGTCTACAGTAGTGGGCAGTAATGTCCTAGGCCTCACAGTTACTCACCACTCACTCACTGACTCACCCAGGTCAACTTCCAGTCTTGCAAGCTCCATTCACGGTATGTGCCCTATACAGGTATACCATTTTTTATCATTTTTACCATCTATTTACTATAGTTTATCCATACTTAGATATGTTTACATACACAAATACCACTGAATTACAGTTCCCTATAGTATTAGTATAGTAACATACTATCCAGATTTTCAGCCTATGAGCAAAAGGCTAGACCACATAGCCTGGGCCCTTAGGAGGCTATATGATGAAGATTTGCGTAGGTATATACTCTATGATGCTCGTACAAGGATAACATTGTCTAACAACACATTTCTCAGAACGTATCCCAGTGGTTAAACAACATCGGATGGTATAAATATATCACAGTAGGTGCAAGAATGAGACCTGATTAATGGGAAGGAGAGCCATGTTCTTTCATCCTTATGGTACCAAAGCAAACATCATCAGGATGGCCAAATTTGGCTTCTTTGCACCCAATAGGAAAATACAGGTTGTAAGTTGCTAGTTACTTAGCCTGTTTCCTAGGGACTGAATTCATTTTAATATGCAAATAATTGATGAAGAGCATTGAAATACTTATTTATCAAATATCCAGTGCTTCATAACTGAAGATTAGGTTCCTATATAGGTATTTCCAGGTTGGTAAGAATTTTTCTTCTTGTGCTTGAATACAATTTTTTGCAGATAGACATCAGAAAAGGGAAATATCGCTGGTCTGAAATCAGGTGTATCTTTAGTGAAATATGGATTAATCTCATCTCGGCACGTTTGAAAGTGTCATTTCATCTTGAATAAAATAGTTTGTTAGCTTTAAAAATTGAATACTTATTTCTAATTGTCTTAAGTAAAATGTAGCCAATAGCACAGAAACATGGGTTTTAATTAGCATAGTATTATTTGTAAGTATCACTGTTACTTCATAAGATCTGTAAAACATTTAGATTTTCATCAATAACACTTTTTAAATTTTACTTAGAGAAAAGAAAGTAAAGCCATTTTACATCAAACATGGTGGAGTTAAATTCACAGATTTCCAAATACATTTTGCTTTTTATTTTTGGATTATAAAACACGTATTCATTGAATATAAATGACCAAAAACACAAGCAGAGAACTGAAAAAATAAACTTCTAAGAGTACTAATAGGATATTTACTATTTACCATTTAGTTTTTTGTTTAATATCTTCTTCTGCTCAATTATTTGTAGAGGCTTGAAGTGATATGGCATACATTATTTTGAATCTCATTTTTTCACTTTGTACTGTCCCATAAACACTTATTCAAAACTATTAATATTCCTCAATCAATTTTAATGATTAATTTTACACATAAATGCATTATCGCATCTTTAATTCTTCTCCTTGTTTAGACTTTACATTGCCTCATATAAAAGTGAGATGCACTTCTTTGGACATACATTTTTTTCTTCACCTTTCTAATTACTTTTTAGGGTACATACGTGATATTGTGATTACCCTTTTAAGACCTGATATTCTAAGAATGGTATAAATTTCAATTTGTTCTTCAAAAACGTCAGGAAAAAATTCACTTATTACCAAATATGGCTAAATAATCATTATGTATTGCCACTATTTTAAATAAGATTTCAGAATAGTTAACTTCAGATGGTGGGATATAAATTAATTGGAAAGAACATGTGTTGTATATTTGTATCTAAATATAAATACACACACAAGTAGGTATATACACACACATATTTAAGGCAGAGCTTTTGAAACATGTCTTATTTTTGTGATTAAAATTAGCGTTAAAAAAGGAAAAAAAAATTTCCTAACTTGAGAAGCTTGAAAGTAGTATTTAAAACACTAACAATGCCAAATGCTGATGGGAATGTGATGCAACAGGAACTCTCATTCATTACTGATGGGAATGCAAAATGGTACAGCCACTTCGGAAGACAGTTGACAGTTTCTGACAAAACTGAAAATACTTGAACTATGTAATTCAACAACTGTGCTTCTTCGTATTTACTCAAAGAAGGTAAATACTTATTTCCATACAAATATCCACATGTGGATATTTGTGATAGCTGTACTTATAATTAACAAAATTTGGAAGCAACCAAGATGTTCTCAATTAGGAGAGTGGATAAAAAACTATGGGACATCTAGATGACGGAATATTATTCAGTGCAGAAAAGAAATGAGATATCAAGCCCTAAAAAGATATGGAGAAACTGTAAAAGGAACTGCTAATTGAAATAAGCCAGTCTGAAAAGGCTACATACTGTGTGACTCCAACTATATGACATTCTGGAAAGGGTAGAACTTTGGAGAGAGTAAAATATCTCTGGTTGCCAGGGGTTAGAGAGGAGAATGATGAGCAGGCAGAGCACAGAGATTTTTTAGGGCAGTGAAACTATTCTATAATGGACTACAATGGTGGATTCCTGTCACACATCTTTCAAACCCACAGAATGTTTAACACAAAGAGTGAAGTTTAATACAAAGAGTGAAGCTTAATATAAACCCTGGACATTGGGTGATACTGATATGATGTGTCAGGGTAGGTGCATCTATTGTGACAATGGATCACGGGTATGGGATGCTGATAGTGGTGTGGACTGTGGTTGTGAGATGGCAGTGAGTATACAGAACATCGCTGTACTCCCCATTCAATATTGCTGCAAAACTAACACTGCTCCAAAAACTAAAGTATATTTCACACCCTTTAAAAAAGTATTTCACTGTCGTTTTAGTTTGCATTTTTAAGATACTACTGAAGTGGAGTCTAAACCATCCCCTGAATCTTGATGGCACTTGTGACTTTCTTTGGCCAGTATAATGCCAGATGTTGAGGCACACCAGTTTTGCATCTAGGCATCTACGGATCTTACATATTTCTATACCTTTTCTTGGAACTTTAAATCTGCTTAAAATGGATAGTGTACTGGAGGATGAAAGACATGAAACTCAATCACTGAAGCCAACAGTGTAATTATTGTCAAATGTACAAATGAGGCCATTTAAACCAGCTAGCCCCAAGAGGAGCAGAAAGTTTACTGCAGACCCATAAAGGAGACCCTGCCAACATCAGCTAAGCCTGCAGGCACTGCCCAATTCACCTACAGATTCCTGAGCTAAATGAACGTTCATTGATGTAAGCCACTGGGATTTGTAATTTTTACGTACCATTCTGGCAATGGATAACTGATACATTCTACCTACTTAAAATGCTGTTATTATACAAAAAGTTGAGCATGCCTATAATTTCATAGACTATTGAAACACTTGTGTAATATATTATTTTTTTATCTGCATGAAGGTCGGCAAAATTATAGAAAGTACCATTACTGTATAATTTTGTTAGAAATTAATATGACATTGATAGGAGATAATGAACCTCAAAAAAAATGTGGCAACAGAGTAGGAAATAATGTTAACAAAGACATTAAACTATTCTCATTGAAAAATTAGTAGAAAAAAATGATTTCGTTTCTCCATAAAAATGTATGAGAAATTATATGTGAATTTATTAAATAATTTTCAAATAAGAGAATATTGCCAGGTAGGAAAATTGCCTTTTGACTCAATGAACTTATGAATAATATCAACAGAAGAATGATTCCTAAGGAGGCGGAACAAATTTGGTCTACGTGTTAGATTATTAAGGATTCACATATTAATTCACTTGTTAACTATGTTAAATTGCAAAAAAAAAAAAAAAAATTAAATATAGAGATAGATACTGGAGTACTTCTTCTTTTTCCTTCTTGACTAACATTAGTATTCTGTTTCTTCAGGTGCCTTTACATACATTTACAAAAGCTGTTGCCGGGCATGGTGGCTCAGGCCTGTAATCCCAGCACTTTGGGAGACCGAGATGGGCGGATCACGAGGTCAGGAGACCGAGACCATCCTGGCTAACACCGTGAAACTGTGTCTCTACTAAAAATACAAAAACAAAAACAACAACAACAAAAATTTAACCGGGCGTGGTGGCGGGCGCCTGTAGTCCCAGCCACTCCGGAGGCTGAGGCAGGAGAATGGCGTGAACCCGGGAAGCGGAGCTTGCAGTGAGCCGAGATCGCGCCACTGCGCTCCAGCCTCCGCGACAGAGCGAGACTCCAAAAAAAAAAAAAAAAAAAAAGGGAAAGCTGTTAGAGTCTAATGTGAATTTTGTTTATTTTATGTGGTGCACTAATTACTTGATAGCTTCTCAGAGAAACATAAAGTGCCAATATTTATTTTAAGTCATCAATCAGGAATGAAACACATCTGCAAATAAACTAATTGAAAAATAGGTTCCATTGATAAAATTGCGACATACTAGGAGCTGGATTAAAATGCATACTATAATAGAGATAGATGCATTTGAAATGTTGTTTGAGCAATTATATTGCTTTGTAAAATCATATATATTGGACAATAATTCACATCAAAAGCAAACACCTCACTTGGTAATGCATACACACGCTCACACCTATGTAGATCACATATAAATGGATATTTAGACTTCATACTTCCTTTCATTGAATTACACTAGTAAGAAAAACCTCATCCATTTATGTAAAGGATTTTAACAAATGTTAGATGCTGTAGCAGTTTAGTTTAAGTCAAGAAAGAATAAACAGATAACAGAGCTAACAGAGGTTTAGCATATTTGAAAATGTCCTAAGCCCAGAAAAAATACAAAATGTTTGATGGAAAAATATGTAAATTGTGAGAAAGCAAATATGGATTCTTTCTATGGCATAATTTGATTACAGAATTTGAAAGACGAGATGAATTACTGTTAAATACTCTTAGAGATGTGTCATGTCCCATTACCAGTGTTTTGGGGAATGGAATGGTTGCCTACCCCAAAACTGCAACTATCAGCAGATATAAAGAGCCCCTAGCACAGAGTAATTATTTGCAAGAGGGCTTTAATGGTGATTTCCCAGAAATATTAAAAAACACTGAAACGGACTGAAAACTAAATCTAATTTTAACACATGGTAGAAATACTTTAGATATGAGGATGAGTTTACTAACTAGCAGTAAAAAGGGCAGTGACGCTATTACTATTCAAAATAATACATTCATAGAAATTCTTTCCCAATAAGATTATTTTTATTAAGATAATATTATCTTTGCTTGGAAACAACAAATAAGACAATATTTCAATTATACTTTTGAAAAGCAAATGCTTACTATTTTTTTTTTTTACAAAATAGCAAAAACAAAAACCCTTCTTAAGATTACTACTTTTATTTCATTTTAAAACTTAAAATTCTCTTTCTAAATGTCCTACTAAAAGAGTCATATTATTTAAGATATACTATATGCTATTACTTGCAAAAATAAGTTTATATGTGGAGATAACACACATATTTCATTAAGTTCAACGTGATTTAATCTATTCTATGTCCTGGCTATTAGGCATCCAGAAGGGAAAATGGTTGTAATTTTCTGGACTTCTGTCACTTCTTATAGATAAAAAAAAAGGCACTGAACTAAAGTTTCCCACCCTCCCCCACTCTAGTCTACTGTACAATATATCAAACCTATCAACTAACAAGTCTGTAATTTCTGTATTTTTTTATTCCACAGCTAATTTTCATAATCCTTCATTTTCTCTGGCAACACTTCCAGTACTCTAATGAACTTCATTTTGCACTTGCTATGTATGATTTTGTGATTTATCTTATGCCACAATTCTTACAGTTTATTTCAGGAAAAAGAACTTATCACTTGGTAGTTGTTTGCACTTGGATAAAAATGACTGAATTTTTCTTTATAAAGTCATGGAAAGGAAATGTACTGCCGGGCTAAGACTAAGCATGAAAGATTTCATCTGAGAGGGACAATTTGTCAGAAAATCTTGAGGAGGTGCATACGGGAGGGTATAATGGAAGCAGTCCTGCAACATTAACGATATCATTCACTCTCATCAATCCTGTAATAAATCCATGCACACCACAGTGAGGGCCAGTGCAGTCTCTGCTGCTGATTCTCACAGGCAGAGCTGTAGCCATGCCCTAGAAGGTGGAGCCCTGTCTCATCTCCAGGGCAAGCGCCATGATGGGTGTCCTGAGGAATGAACTGGGAAAATGGAAATGGCAGCTCAGAAAGGTGGACAAAAACTAAGGGCTTAAATCACCTTCAGAGTGCTTTCTTATCATGGGCAATGAATTACTACTCAGCCAAAAAAGTTTAACCAGTGCAAAGACTAAACTGCAATCATAGGGATAAAATAGCTTTCTGAAAATCATTGTTTCTTTTATAAAGGTGCCATTAATAAGTGCCATGGTGCTATCCAGAAATTAAACCTATGCCCACTCTGTTAAACTCAAAAGTGTAGTCATACTTGGCACTTACAGAACAGTATTAACCATTCTCATTACACCGTAATTATGAGAGATTAGGTACATTCTTCTATTTAATTAATAAAGTTTGAGGGCATTAAAATATCTTTTGCCCAAGTTCAAAATAGAATTCATAAGCGGTAATATGGTATTTATACATGTAATGGTGTTACATGAAAGCACTGAGTTATATCATGTAAAGGAAGTAAACCATTTAACGAAGAATGTTTTATAAAGGAATTTAAATTTAAATTCAGTAGCATTAATACAATGAAATGTGGTGGAATATCTGAAACTATACAGCCCATGCTTTTAATCTTGTTTATCAGTGTGACCTTGGGAAGTTTATTTGATTTCCCTGAGTTTCTGCCTTTTCATCTGCCAAAGGGGATGCAACATTTGCTTTGTGGTGTTATTGTGAAGTCCCATAAAGCCGGGTCTATAACACATGTAATTTTGCTGAAAAAACCACCTGCTAAATAAATATGGGCTCTCTGGCATCTGAAACTTTCCTCTCTTATTTAAAGGTTATAGCCTGACGGTTATAATTCAGGGTATTTTACAAAAGAATTCACAATATAATATCTTAATCAGGTAATAATTTGACAATCTGTTCATTGAAGAAACTCAGAATATTTAGAATCAATACAGAAATTCCAATCTATTATCCAGACCGTTTGTAAGTATTACATTTTCAAGATGTTTCAAAAGAAGATTAGCTCTCCCTGACAAATAAGCTCCCTCATTCCGACAGGCCAGAAAGGTTGCTGACAGGTGATACAGGTTGTCATAATCTGCTTAGTGTCATCAAAATAACGATGATGGTTGACAGCTCAACTGCTCCTCTTAGAAGTTCATGTAAACGCTTTTCATATCTCAGCACTAAATTAGAATTTCGTAAAGAATCTTTTTTATGCCTTCATCAAGGACAGAAGACATTTTTCCTGGCAAAATGTACCATATAGAATAACTTTCATTAGTCACAGCTAATAATGCTTGGAAATAATATTTGTTCTTACACTTTACTGGCACTAAATGAGTGTTTACTCTAAGGTCTGTTTTAAAGAGCTTTTTAAGTGTTCACTCACTTAATGCTTCCAATATCTCCATAAGATCAACATCATTATCACCGTTTGACAGAAGAAGAAATGAAGCCAGAGAGGTTAAAAGCAATCAGCACAAGGTAACCCTGCTAAGAAGCTAGTCCTGGAACCATAATGTGAATCAGCTATTTGCCTCCAAAGCTCATGTCCAAAACCTTCCATCAGGTTAACATCATCAATCTTGTTAATATCATCTGTATTTACAAGATTATAAACTCCTTCACTTATTTGTTAATGCATATTTATTGAGATCCTTTTATGTGTCTAGGTTTTATGCTCTACCTTAATAGAAAGAGTCAGTTTCATTCACATGGTGGATAGAATCTTAGTGAAGATGGAAGAGCAGAATATGGATAAGTCTGATAACGACAGTATATGTTGTTAATTAGTTGTTCGTATATATCAGGTACTTCAGGAATACTTTTATTATTCTAATTCTTTTGATTTCTACATCAGCCTGATGACATAGATCGCACCCATTCTACAGGGGAAGAAACGGAGCCACAGTTTAAATATAGTTTAACCAGTGCACAGTTTAAATAACTTGCACTAGGTAATAGAGCTAATAAATGGGAAAGCCAGGACTTGGATAAAAAGGTTTAGCTCCGGGGTCCACACTTTGAACCACTGCTTAAAGGCTGGTTGGAGACGATTTTAGCAGTACCAGCAACCTAATGAATTCTTGTAATCAACACCCATTTTGCATGAGAAAATACCCCACGGGCAGGGAAGACAGGGTCCTGTTTTATTCCCTGGCTACATAACATTTACGAATATAAAAATGAATTCATTTTATGTTCTTAAATTGTTGCATATAAAAAAATCCTGATTTATTTGTGGGCTTTTGAGAAAAATGAATGCTTACAGGTAAAAGTATGAGGTTCTGAATTTTAAAAAGTTGGAGTCTATGTTCTATTAAAATTCCATGAGAAATGCACACAACAAAACATACACCCCTGATTTCATCCCTGTGAGCTACTTACATAAAATTTCTCCCGTTTTCTAATTTCTGCTGTTACTGACCTTTTTCAGCTTTCATTCAGTAACTGAAAATTAGGTTACAATTAGTGGGGGCTTATTTTGTTTGGTGTATGTGCCTGTGCATGGGTATGTGTATTTTTAAACATCAAAGTGAGTTCAGAAAAATCACAAATATCCTGCATATGAGACCAAATTGGGTCAGCAATCTTCTCAAGAAATTGTTGTACTCTATTGATTTCAACTGTTAAATGAAGAGGTATCTGGGGGGAATTATGTCTGATTTTGCTGGGCAGGCTGAAGCTCCTCTGCAGTTGGTGAGGCTGAAAGTCTTGAAACACAGTTATTTTCTCTTCCTGTTTAAGGCCAGATTACTTTTTCTAGAGGGGTTGTAAAGAAGTGTTAGCACAGAGGCTCTGGTGGTTGGTAGTAATTTACCAGTTAATTGCTGGCTAATGTCGTTTCTTAATTACCAGGGTATCTTGCCTTAAGGTAGAGTAGTATAGAAAATAGTGACTTTAAGTAAAATTCAAGTTTGTGTGTGTGTGTGTGTCCAGAAAAGAAAAGACAGGTCTTACAGTAGTTATTACTGAGGAAGTCAGACAGAGCTAATAATTGGAGCTTCAAAGGACTGTACTTTCACTGAAAAACTATCTTACCAAAGCGCTTTTGGATTCGGAGAGAAACTGTGCTGTTTTTCTTCCTATCAGGGGAAGCTAGCCACCCTGGATGAAAGATGTGAACAGACGAGTAATGCCACTTTGTTCATAGGAGATGAGTACATTCAGCTAAAAAAGGGAACGGATCAGAATCTGAAATGGTTTCCTGAGAAGTGAAAAATTCAAACGTTAAATTTGAAGATCCCTCTACTGAAAGTGAACCTACACTTTTAAAACTTAAAAATAGTCACCGAAAAATAATGTATCACCTACAATGTGCTCAAACAAGATCTCAAGATAAATAAGAACAGCTTCTGCTCCTTAGCGAATTTATACTTCAAAGGGACAAGGAAATGGGGGGAGGTGGATAGAGGAGAAGAGGTACATATTTGGATGAATCATATAATTGTATTTCTAATACAACATAGTAAATCCTATCACAGAGATAAGATACATGAACACAGACATATATGAATACAGACAAATAAAAGAATAAATCTGCCAGAAAAGGCCACATACGTAAGGAAAGAAACAAGTAAATAAGGAAGATTATTATGAGGTAGATAGGTGATCGGATTTGTAGCTAAGGAGGTAACAAGTTAGTTTAGCTGGGAATTAATTGTTAAGTGTTAAGTTGGTAAGGTCAACAAAAGAAACTCCTACAGGTTGCTAGTGGTGGTATAAACTGATACAATCACACTGGGGGAAAAAAGGTGGCATTAAAGGTTAAGATTCCTAGACTTCCTTCTAGATGTTAGAACCCACAGAAACTCTTGTACTTGTGCAAATGTAATGACCAACATTGAACGGAGAAGAATGTTCATAAGATCATTGGTTGTGATAGCAAATTAAACAACAAAAATACACTGGAAATAACTTAGGAGAATAGATTAATAAATGAGATTTGTTCATTCAAAGAAACGTATAGCAGTAAATAAATGAAGTACAGCTACACAAAGAATGATATATGTTATGTGCTAAAAACAATAAAATGGTTGAATTGTATACAAGGAAATATGCATACACATGCATATAAATATAAATATTTAGATTTATGCATTTATTTTATATGATTTATATAAATAATTAATTTATATAAAATTTATATTTATGCATTACACCGGCATATAAATATAAATGATTATGCATATAAATATGCATAAATAAAAGCAGGAAAAGTATTCAGGGTTGTGGTTATCTATATAGAGTTACAAGATATTGGTAAAGTTTGCTTTTTCTTTTGTAGGATGAAATATTTCCTAATAGTTTAAAGGGTCAATGATGACAGTAGGTTGTACTACTGCCATGTGTGGGGTCTAAACGCAGGATCTGCTGAGAATTATGAACCTTGGTGTTCTGAACCCCAAACCGTTTCTTCCCACTTAATAAATACCTTTGCGTAGACCAGAGGAGCATCTCCTGTGCTTATGAGGTCTTAGCCAGCAATAGGAGACCTGGGATTGCTGGTAGTCCTTGCCATCAATTCTTCCCAACTCAAAGCGGCCCTTTAGAAGGACATACCTCATAGTGCCATAAAAAAATTAGCTGCCTCTCAGTGCAGATAATGTCAAATATCATATTCATTCCAAAATTACTTATTTAGGGCTGATTATCTGGCAGGCACGGTCTTCCACCTCAGGAAAAGAGAAGTGGGAAAGATGTCAAAAATCCTGGCCATATAGAGTGTCCATTCCGTCTGGGCAAGGGGAAACACACACTAAACAAGGTAACATAAAAAGAAACTGTCTTGTGATGAACATGCTAGGGAGAGGAGGAAAAAGAAATTAAAAACGAATGAAGCCAGTGTGTATTTCAAGTTTTACCTTTATATAATACTATCCACATCTATCAATTCTAGACAAGACATAAAATGCACTGGGATAAGGACACAGCTTTGATAAACAGAGCTGGCTGGATAAATGCAGATGGAGAAGTTCATTAAAAAATTATCATCTTACAGCTGGGTGCGGTGGCTCATGCCTATAATCCCAGCAGTTTGGGAGGCCGAGTTGGGCAGATCACTTGAAGTCAGGAGTTTGAGACCAGCCTGACCAACATGGTGAAATCTCACCTCTACTAAAATACAAAAATTATTTAGGTGTGGTGGCAGGTGCCTTTAATCCCAGCTACACGGGAGGCTGAAATAGGAGAATCATTTGAACTCGGGAGGCGGAGGTTGCAGTGAGCCGAGATCATGCCACTGCAGTCCAGCCTGGGCAACAGAGTGAGACTCCAGCTCAAGTTTAATATATATATACACATTATATATATATGTATTTTATATATATTCTTATTAGAAGATAAAATGAAGAACTGTGGGAATATCTTATTTTTGGAAGGCACGGTAACTAATGATAGCATACTGCATATATAGTGTAGCCATCTTCATTAGATCCATAATTGCTATGAGAAATGCCACTGGATTAATGATGAAGATAAAAAAATTGAATTGGTGAAAAGAATAATGTAGATATGCGATACTTTATTTAACAAGGTGTTTGAAAGAACACAGGAATTAAGACTCAAAAAATGTATAGTTTATTTTAAAATGTTAGCTTGAAGACAGAAGGGAGAAAAGTAAATATAGTAACTCTCAACTTTAGAAAGGTACACTAAACGGAAACAAATGTTTTCATCCTGCAAAAGAAAAAGCAAACTTTACCAATATCTTGTAACGCTATGTATATAACCACAATTCTGAACACTTTTCCTGCTTTAATTTATATTCCTGTTTAATGCATAAATATAAATTTTATATAAGTTAATTATTTATATAAACAAAATGTGATAGAAAAATAAGAATGACTCTGGTCTGTAGTTATAAAGGGAAAGCTATCTTGAAAGGATTAATATTATTATAAACATATAACTATGGTTATGTAATATACATGATATTTGAAACGAAGAAAAGTGACAACCAAAGAAAGCAAAGTGGTTACATACAGATCTCCCTTACATATTCTGATTATTAGACTTTTTAAAAATGTTATCAAAGATCTATGTGCGTGTACGTGTGCATATGATGTGTATGAGAATATATGGTGGTCTTGGAACATTAAAAATTCCTGTCCAACTGAAATAATGGAATCAGAATACCATGTTTGAAGTTGTATTCAAGGAATTGCTAACAGAACATCATTTAAGAGAGTAGAATGATGGTCAGCAGAGGCTGGGAACGGTAGCGGAGGTGGGGAAAGTGGAGGTAGTAAGTTGGCACAAAAATCTAGTTAGAACAAATAAAATCTAGTATTTGATAGCACAAAAGGTGACTAGAGTCAACAATAATTTACTGTACATTTAAAGATAATGAAAGGAGTATAATTGGATTGTTTGTAACACAGAAGATACATGCTTGAGAAAACAGATACTCCATTTACCCTGATGGGATTATTACACATCATATGTCTTTATCAAAATATCTTATGTACCCTATAGATCTATACCCCTACTATGTACCCACACAAATTAAAAAATAATAAAATTTAAAAGATATTTGAAAATAATAAAACTATACAGTGATTTAATGAGATGATTTGCTTATCACTGAAAGGAGGGTTTAGGCAGATGCCAAGTAACCAAATGGAGAAAATACTGTAAAATGACCTCCTGTAATATATAGATAGTTGTTCTAAAATTTCCCAATTCCTTCTCAATCCAAAATGACGATGACATTCAATTCTTTTCTTGGGATTTTCTTTCAGCCAACTGTCATCCGACTGATCATGCAAGATTTCTTTTCCCAGTTTGTTCAATTAATCAATTGCTTCAATTATTACCCAGGTCTAGGTATTCTTGACTTCTCTCTAAGTCACAGCATTCATTAATTTGCTCTCCCCATTTGCTTAATAAATATTACTTATATTTTCATTCCTTTTTTTTTTTTTTTTTGCTGGCTAGTTACCATATCTAACAGAATTATATCAGCTAGAGGCCGCCAACCCTTAGTTGGTACTTCTGTTCTTAAAATCAGTACTTTATATTTGTAATGATCTTCAATTCTCAAATATAGAACTAATTTACTTAGAATAAGTGTTGAGCCTAGAAAATAATACTGCCTCAGTAGAATGCCTGGATTTGATAGACCTGCTAGGCTAGTCTATCAGCTAAACCACAAAGATGTTACAGTAATCAACCAAATAGCAACTGTTAACATGGAAATGGGTTGTACTGACCTCAACAAATTGAAGTTTTAAAATTTCCCTCTTCTATATATATATATATATATATGAATTTCCCTCTTCAACTAACTGCAGAATTTCAAAAATTTCCCTCTTCAACATATATATATATATATATGAAATAGTATATATATACACACCTGCTCTCCTAGCCAGGAGATTATTTATTTCTATCCTAAGTCTTTCATCCTGTAGCATAGTCATATCCTTTTTTTTTTTTTTTTTTGGTTTTCTACAACCGAGTATCTCAAAAAGCAGAATAATTTTATTTTCTACAAAATGAAAAACACAAATTATTTCCAAAAATACAAGGGCATATCAATCATACACATCATGCACAATATCAGTCATAATGATGGACTTCAACAAACAGCATAAAACATGTTGGCAGCTATCCTTGCTATGCTAAAAATATTGCTATGCTAAAAATATTTTATCAATATTTTGATAAAAATAACATGCCCAGTTTGCTCAAATAAAAGATGTTAACAGCCACAGATTTCCGTGTGTTGGATAGCAATAGTTATAATGAAAGTGAAATACATTTTGTGCGGATCAATAGTACTCCCCAAACAACTGACACATTATTTTCTACTTCTTACTATAGTATGGCAACTACTCTTTGGTATTCTCTGTAGATATGAAAACGAACACAATGCACTAGTTAAAACATAAAATTGGTTTTATTTTACTGCTCTGATGGAAGAGGATTACAAATTATTTAACACCCTTCAAGTATATACAACATAATCTCCAGTATTCTGGATTGCTAAAGTTTGTAACTACATAAGGAATTCTGAATTATTTCTGAACAACTACGAATGACTGCATTGAGCTAGACAGTGTGTTATCTTACAAAGAGTGTGTTACCTTACAGTGTGATTCATTTCTGAAAACTTTATCCGTGTATTTTACTTCAGCTACATGCAAAAAGTTTTTGTGCCTGAAGGAAGGACAGCTTTCCTTCTGATTATAAAAAGGTCAAAATATAATTTTTTAAAAGACATGCCTCAAAGGAAAATGTAAAATAAATAAATGAATAAATACCAACAGTCCTATGGAAACAATCCCTTTTAATTATCTCCAGGACCATGTTGCATTATATTTTACATTCTGGCCAGCTGAGGTTCAAATTAAATAGCTCCATGGGTGACAGGAACCCTGGGGCCCATGAGGATCCTGAGGACACAGGTGACTGTGTCAATGATTTCCCAGGGATGGCTTATCCATCCTTGGTGTCAGCATGGGGCAAAGTATTGGGAGTCTGATGCATGTAGCCATGTAATTACACATTTAAGTATATTTTTCTAATTAATTTCAATATGCCTGAAAAGCCTACAAGACTTGAACCTGAAAATTCCTGGGGTTGAGTCATTGCATGGAATCAATGCTCCCTGAAGTGAGAGACCTGGTCCTATCATTCATGAGCTTTTGAAAGATGCCTTTTGATAGAGAAAATCATATTACTGAAATTTCAAAATTTGAAGAATATGCTTTACCTCTTTTATAATATTAACTTTTAGTTAAAAAACGAGGCTGAAAATGTTTTCAGCAACTGATAGTCTGGTTGCTATTTAAAGTAGCACAAAAGAATGTGCAGGAGCATAAACATTGCTCCTACCATATGATCAATGACCCCTAAAGGACACCCAGACAGTAGGCAGAGAAGGTAGGAGCAGAGCTGAGAACATAAACATGATGGCTAGAGTTGTTGATATTTGTGTCAAAATATTCCCAAATGAGAGGGCAAAGTGAGCCAACTTTTAGACAAAGAAGTGATTCAGATGCATTCCCAGAGAATCTCATAAGTGAGAATGTACCTACTAGCCTTCAATTCAACCTCTAGCCACCCACAAGTGGCCTCATGCCTTGATCCCTGGCCTGGGACACGTATCCATGTCTAGGCAACAGTTAACTATTTTCTAACTCTGCAAAAACATGGACTCCTGCCCAACTTTTCTTTGCCTTTAGTTTCTTATTTGGTGAATACTCTTCAAAATTATAATTTATTGGAAAAAGAAAAATGGAACCATGGCTCATTTCCCTCCACGAGCACATGCTGGTTTATCTTGATGTGCACGGTGACAGTGTTTCTTCTCTGGAAGGTTAGGCCACCTGCCCGCCCAGGCAGGCTCCTTACACACATAATTGTGACGCCTTACAACACAGACTGAAGCTCGGGTCATTTTCTCCTTTGAGATTCTGTTTCTGAGTTAGAATTAGGTGTCAGTGAAGTCAGAAAGAGATGATTCTTGCTAAATCAATACCGAGTGGGGTTTAAAAAACAAACAAACAAACCACAAACAGCCCAGTATAGGAATATCAGTGAAGTTAAATAGCCAGCTTTAGACTCACTCCTGAGGATGCAGAGTTTTAAAGACTAATAGCAGTCTGGTCAGCAAGTGAAAGACAGTTGCTTATATGTGAAGATATCTGAGGTCCCCAAGGAAAGGCAGAATGGTCTAAAAGCAGAGTAGAAAAACTGAAGGCATCAGTCAAAAAATATAAAATGAGCCAAACTGGACTTTGCTGAAGCCACCGAATTTTCCCAGATAACTCATGCTCATAAATTTATTATAAACATTCAGTAAACTGCAGCAAACTTCATTAATACATTATACAATCATTTTGTAATTAGTTATTTTTATAAAAGAGTGATTTAATTTCCAGTTGATCTTCCATTTATGAGGGATGTGCTATGAAAGAATAGGGTCACCATCTGATGGCAATTATAGGCATTAGTCAATGTAGTTCAGGAGAAATTCCAAGCTTTTAGATTCAGTCATGCAGTATGTTACTAGAAAGCAGATATACAGAGATATAGAGGTATATATGTTAAATGAAGTAATTCAAAGGCACATGATTTGTAATATTAATATTAATTTTAATGTGACATATCACTTCTAAAAACAGATTCATTTCTTAAATTTAAAGGCACAGTAAGTAATATTCACACTTACTGATTAAGTGTTCTTTAAACATTCTAATGAATCAATGTGCTATGCTGTCTCGTGATCTAAATTTCCCACACTTAAATGGCAGGTACTAATAGCATATGTGTGTCAGAACTAAACCTACTGAATGTAGTCTTAAAATAAAATATTATTGTTTTTGGGATTTAAAAACACACACCTGTAAATATTGATATGAATAAACTTTGATTAAAAAATTAAAGTAACAGAGGTAGATTGTCTTTGAAACAAGAGCAATAAGATGTAAAATCATAGTGGTACTTACCACAGTGAAATTCATAACTTTCAATATCCATATTGTCATGGCTAAGTTAACTATCATGGTAACCAACAGCAGAAGGACAAAGAAGTATAAGCACCTCTTTCGCCATCCATAAATTCCCACTGGATAAAGTTGTGCATTCTCAGTCCTTGGCAGGTTATTCTGTTGGGTTGCTAGTATGTATTGTTCTCGTGTCATCTGAAAAAGAAAAAAGAAAGTAAGAGAAAGAAGGAAAGAAAAGAAGTATTAAAAAAAAAAGAAACACATGATTTTTCCGAAACAAAAGATACAATGTACCTTAAAATAATTGGCAGTGAGCATTCAAATAACTATTGTTGTGTAATTAAAATGTTATAGAAATCTTCGAATCATTTTCAATATAGTTTTTTAGAGATATTTAATTCATTGTTATATCCACAAGATATACATTATTTCCAGTCAGATTTGTCCCATTTCAACAGTCAGCTTTTCTCTTGGGATGCTCAGGTCTACCTCCAGTTACCAGTAACCAAAGAACTCGACTCATATCCAAGTGACATCGTTTGGATCTGTGTCCCCACCCAAATCTCATGTTGAATTCTAATCACCAATGTTGGAAGTGGTGCCTGGTGAAAGGTGATGAGACCATGGCAGTGAATTTTCCCCTTTGGTGCTGTTCTGGTAATAGAGCTCTCATGCGACTTGGTTGCTTCAGTGGGTGGCACCTCCCCGCTCTCTCTTGGATCTGCTCCTGCCACATAAGATGTGTCTTTTTCCCCTTTGCCTTCCGCAATGATTGTAAGTTTCCTGAGGCCTCCCTAGAAGCAAAAGCCGCTGTGCTTCCTGTAACAGCCTGACGAACTAGGAGCCAATTAAACCTCTTTTCTTTATAAATTACCCAGTCTCAGGTATTTTTTTTTTATACCAGAGCGAGAATAGACGGATACACCAAGCTACTCTTAGACTATGCTTTACCTGTTCTTTGCGGTAGAGATTGACTGTATCACTGGGATTTTCTGTACCTTTCTCTAAAAATGCAGGATACAAATGGTTCAGTATATATGCTTCAGTAAAAATATTAGTATATTTGCAAGAACCTATGGAAAGAAAATTCACATTTGTGTGGGTTCATGTAGACAATAGCTATCGAATTAAAAGTTTTATTTAGAATTGTGTTGGTTATTTTAGTTGTATTTCAATGAGTTATCAGAAAAAAATTAACTCTAAGAACACTGTATATTGTACCATACTATTTCATAATGTAATGAAATTAGAAGTCAGTTCTGAAAAAGTGAAGATGATATTCTTTGATAATGCATAAATTCAGGTTCTAGAGTTAATTCTTTCAATAAGCAAATAATTTTTTTACTGTCTTATGTAACTTAGAAATAACGATAAGAAGACTAAAACAATATGAATAAGGATTGATTATGTCTTAAGTGTACAATTTTCAGAATAACTAATTTATTATCAGAGGGATGGAAACTGATTTTTATAAAATATGATTTTCTATAGGACAATAATTGTTCATTATTATTTCTTTAGGTTTTTCTCAGATTGCTTTTATACTTATTAAATGACTAACCTAACAGAAATACTTCTGAATAAATTATATGCAAATAAAAATATTAATAAGTAATTAAATTATGTTATATAATATAAAATATATGTACTGTAAAATTATCATTATAATGTTCATTGACTCAATCCTACTATAGATAAAATGTTGAGTTTTTTTTTCCATAGGTTTTTGGGAACCAGGTGATATTTGGTTACATGAGTAAGTTCTTTAGTGGTGATGTGTGAGATTTTTTATGCATCCATCACCTGAGCAGTATATACTGAACCCAATTTGTAGCCTTTTTTCTTTCACCCACTTCTCACATTTCCCCCTGAGCGCCCAAAGCCCAATGTATCATTCTTAATCTTTTGCATCCTCACAGCTTGCTCCCACTTATGAGTGAGAACATGCAGTGTTTGGTTTTTCATTCCTAAGTTACTTTTACTTCTTAGAATAATTGTCTCCAATCCTATCCAGGTTGCTGTGAATGCCATTCATTCATTCCTCTTTATGGTTGAGTAGTATTCCACTGTACATATATATACCACAGCTTATTGACTGATGGGCATTTGGGCTGGTTCCATATTTTTGTAATTATGCATTATGCTGCTATAAACATGAAAGTGAAGTGTCTTTTGTGTATAATGACTGCTTTTCCTCTGGGTAGGTACCCAGTAGTGGGATTGCTAGGTCAAATGGTAGTTCTACTTTTAATTATTTAAGGAATCTCCGTGCTGTTTTCCATAATGGTTGTACTAGTTTACATTCCTACCAGTGGTGTAGAAATGTTCCCTTTTGATTGCATCTACACCGATGCCTACTACTTTTTGATTTTTTGATTATGACCATTTTTGAGGTAGTAAGGTGGTATTGCATCACGGTTTTTATTTGTATTTCCACGATCATGAGTGACATTGAGTATTTTTTCGTGTGTTTATTGGTCATTTGTATATCTTTTTTTTAAGAGAATTGTCAATTTATGTCCTTAGCTCACTTTTTCATAGGATTTTTTTTTTCTTGCTACTTTGTTTGAGTTCCTTGTAGATTCTGGATAATAGTCTTTTGTTGGATGTATAGATTGTGAAGATTTTCTCCCACTCTGTGGGTTGTCTCTTTACCTTCTAGAGTGTTCCTTTTTTCATGCAAAAGCTCTTCAGTTTAAGTCCTAGCTGTTATTCTTTTTATTGCATTTGCTTTTGGGCTCTTAGTTATGAAATCCTTGCTTAAGTCAATGTCTGGAAGGGTTTTTCCGATGTTATCTTCTAGAATTTTCATAATTTTGGGTCTTAGATTTAAGTCCTTGATACATCTTGAGTTGATTTTTGTATAAGGTGGGAGATGAGGATCCAGTTTCATTATCCTACACATGGCTTGCCAATTATCCCCACACCATTTCCCTACTTCGTGTTTTTGTATGCTTTGTTGAACACAAATAGACAATCTAAGGTCACACCTCAAGGAACTAGAGAAACAAAAAAAAACCAAACCCAAACCCAGCAGAAGAAAGAAAATAACCAAGATCAGAGCAGAAGTAAATGAAATTGAAACAAACAAACAAAAACACAAAAGATAAATGAAACACAAAGCTGGTTCTTTGAAAAGATAAATTAAATAAATAGACCATTAGCAAGATTAACCAAGAAAAGAATAGCGAAGCTCCAAATAAGCACAATTAGAAATGAAATGGGAGATAACACACTCGACACCACAGAAATACAAAAGATCATTTAAGGCTTCTATGAACACTTTATGTGCATAGACTATAAAACATAGAGGACACAGATCAATTCCCAAAAAGGTACAACCCTCCTATTTTAATTCCAGAAGAATTAGAAACCCTGAACAGACCAATAACAAGCAATGAGATTGAAACTGTAATAAAAAGTTACCAACAAAAAGAGTCCAGGATGAGTGGGATTCACAGTCGAATTCTAACAGATATTAAAGAAGAATTGGTATCAATCCTGTTGACACTATTCCAAAAGACAGAGAAAGAGGGAGCGGGTCACAGTGGCTCACACCTGTAATCCCAGTACTTTTGGAAGCCAAGGCAGGTGGATCACTTGAGGGTAGGAGTTCAAGACCAGCCTGGTTAAAATGGTAAAATCCCATCTCCACCAAAAATACAAAAACTAGTTGGGTGTGGCGGTGGGCACCTATAATTCTAGCTACTTGGGAGGCTAAGGCAGGAGAATTGCTTGAACCTGGAAGGTGGAGGTTGCAGTGAGCAGAGATCGTGCCACTGAACTCCAGCCTGGCCGACAGAATGAGACTCACACTGAAAGAGAGAGAGAGAAAGAGAGAATCTTCCATAAATAATTCTATGGAGCCAGTATCACTCTAATACCAAAACCACAAAAGGACATAACGACAACAAAAAACTACAGACCAATATCCCTGATAAACATAGATGCTAAAATCCTTAACAAAATACTAGCTAACCAAATCCAATGGTACATCAGAAAGAAAATTCACCACAATCAAGTGAGTTTCATACCAGGAATGCAGTGATACGCAAGTCAATAAAAAATGTGATATACCACATAAACAGAATCAAAAACAAAAATCACATAATCATCCCAATAGAGGCAGAAAACACATTTGACAAGATTTGCATCCATTTATGATTAAAACCCTCAACAAAATTGACATAGAAGGGACATACCTCAATGTAATAAAAGCCATCTATGACAAACCCTCAGTCAACATAACAGTGAATGGGGAAAAGTTGAAAACATTCCCTCTGAGAAATGGAACAAGACAAGAAGGCCGACTCTCACCACTCTTCTTCAACACAGTACTAGAAGTCCTAGCCAGAGCAATCAGACAAGAAAAAGAAATAAAGGGCATCCAAATTGGTAAAGAGAAAGTCAAATTGTCACTGTTTGCTGATGATATGATTGTACACCTAGAAAACCCTAAAGACCCCTCCAAAAACCTCCTAGAACTGATTAATGAATTCAGCAAAGTTTCAGTATATGAAATTAATGTACACACATCAGTAGTTCTGCTATACACCAATAGTGACCAAGCTAAGAATCAAATCAAGAACTCAACCCCTGTTACCATAGCTGTAAAAAATAAAATAAAATACTTAGAAATATACCTAACCAAGGAGTTGAAAGACCTTTACAAGAAAATCTACAAAACACTACTGATAGAAATTACAGATGACTCAAACAAATGGAAGCACATCCCATGCTCACGGATGGGTAGAATCAATATTGTGAAAATGACCATACTTACCAAAGAGATATACAAATTCAATGTTGAGAAATTTTTATAAAAATTATTTGGTTTCTCCTCTTTGTGTTTTAATTTCAAAATTACTATAACTTCAAATTGCATTAATGTACGTTAAATCTTATGTCTCCATTTTTTACCATTGAGGCATGTTATGCTTCATACAATAAAAATAGCTGGATAAGCTATTAAAACATCATAATTTTAAATGAATTGGAAATGCTGATAACAGTAGTTGATTCACAGCAAGTTCTCTCATAATGTAAGTGATGTTATTTATTATTATTATTTAAGTTAATATTTATAATTTCCTTAAAACTGGCCATAAAGCTTTATTCCTTAATTAAACTCTGACTTGGTGTAGATGTGAAACCCATTATGTTTATGTAACATAAGTGTTACAACAGATGATAAGTTGCCAAGGAATTGACTTTGCCTGAGGAATTTGGTAGAAATTTCATGGTTCTGACAGTGGTTTTGATA
Source organism: Colobus angolensis palliatus (assembly GCF_000951035.1). NCBI lineage: Eukaryota > Metazoa > Chordata > Mammalia > Primates > Cercopithecidae > Colobus > Colobus angolensis. The sequence continues at coordinate 4,468,156 of NW_012114488.1, read as the reverse complement.
ATATAGTAGCGAAAACATAAAAAAAGAATAGGATGAAGAGAATTTGGTTAAGGTGTACAAAATATAGTTCAACAGAAGGAATCAGTTCTAGTATTTCAGCAGAACAACAGGGAAATTATAGTTAACAATAATTCATTGTATATTTCAAAAGGGCTATGTGGGAAGACTTGTAATGTTCCCAACACACATAAAAAATAAATGTTTTAGGTTATGAATATCCTAATTGCCCTGATTTGATTATTCCACATTGTATACAAATATCAAAATACTACATCTACCACAAGATATATACAACATACGTGTGTGTGTGTGTGTATATATATATATATATATATACATATTTTTTTTTTTTTTAAAAAGCAGAATTTAAAAAATGAAGAGGATAAAGGAGCTCTGGGGATTAATGGGAAGAACAAGGAGGGGCGGAGAAGGGGAAGAATGCGGATGTAGGAGGAGCATAGGAGAAAGCAGTAGATTGAATGTTCCTCACTGGCGAGTAGGAGACCTTCCGCTTGTAGAGCTGGTCTCTGAAAATTCCAAGTTAAGTGCTATGACTCTTCAGATAATCGAATCCCCTTTATCTCATGTTAAAGCAAACTTATTTTCTAGAATGTTCTATTTCTACAAATTATATTTCAATATGAAGGTGAAATTAATGTGCGTTAGAAATGAAAAGGTAAAAGACATACAACTACAAAGAAAATTGTCTTTCAGCAATAAGATTGAAATTTTGTTTTGGTGAAGCAATAGTGAATCGGTAACTATATTAAACACCTCTAACAATTTTGACAAGCAAATGAGATAACAACAGGCTAGAAAAAAGTTGTGAAAGAAAACAAAAATGTTATGGAATTAAAGCTATGTTTATTTCCTCAAGAAATTCAACATTATTTTCTTTAATAAAGCTTAGTTTAACATTATTATTTTATATACTGTCTTCATCACAAAATGCTTTAGAGCATCCATGCAGCAATAAGAAGAGGTTAGACTTTTAAAAGTTCCTTTTTATTTTTTTAAATCTGAATATTTTTCAAGATCACAAAAGCTTTCAATGGCTGTTTTAGTGCAATAGTAGTACTAGCAGAAGAATAAAAACATATAATTCTAAGTGATTATGCAAACTATCCTACATTTGAAACTTTACAATTTTAGCCTTAAATGTTTAATGTTGCCATTTTTATGCATTAACTGTATTCTGAAATATCTTGCTTTCTTTGGCATTATGAAACTTCTATAAATAAAAGAGATTTTTACTAAGTGCCTACTGTCATTCTAATGGAAGCTACCAAACCATGCTCCAACTGCAGAGGTACTTCCTTTCTCGGAACAGTTAAGTGGATTTCAGAGAGTTAATCACAATTTCCTGAGAGACAATATCATAGTATCAAGATGTTCCTCTGGTTTCATAACATTTCTCTACCTCCCTTGTGATATTAATTCAATGTCCTCAAAATCCGTTTGTTACAATTATCTTGGTTTTCTTAGCGACTTATGGTAACTAGGACCCTTTTTTATCTTAGTTTTGCCATTCTGTTTCATTACCACATTTTATGTTTAAAAAGCATTCATTAGAATCACATGAGTTTTGAAATCTAATGTTTCTCCGCTAATACTAAGGAAGTTTTCAGCATTTTTGGGTCAAAATGAGTATCCGCATTGCTTATATTACTAAATGCATTTACTTGGATCCTCCTGCAATTCAGGGAAGAGTTGGTTTAAATTTGCACTTTGAAATTTCTCTACAAAGGAATACACTTTCCAATGCAGTATTTTATCTAAAAATATAAATAACATTTCTGGCAAGATGTTATAAGGTTCAATGAAAGATGCCTGATCAAATAGAATTACATGTCAATTTTTGGACATTTTTCTCCAAAGGTGTGGAAAATCTGGTTTTCAGACAGGGTTAGTTTTCCGGTAAATTTAAAAACACAGCATGTAGACACCAGAAGAGAATGAATTAATTTGGAATCACCTAAACATAGTTCATCACTAATAATCTAGTCCTAGAGAATTCTGGTGACTTCTACTGATCTGGATGGAATGGGAGAAAAAATAACTAGGGTAGCAGAGACCATTTGGTACCTTAGTCCTTTGCCTCACGTAAGGGGGCAATAGTTCAAAATACCAAGGCCCAGGAAATATACTAATAATTCCAAACTAACTGGAATCATTAATTCAGTATTTTTATATAAGTATTCAGGGTTGGGAATAGTAGTTGGGATTCCAGGCAGAAGATGGTTTTCATTTAATAACATATTTATGAGTGAAAACTATTGGAAGGTAGAGGTCAAGATTGATGCATTATGAATCTCATATGTTGGGGAAAACACAATATGCACATAGAAAAATAAATAACACCATATCAAATAGTAACATGCTCTGAAGATGATAAACACAATAATATAATAAATATATAAGCAATATAATGTTAATCAGTGATAGATACTACAAATATAATGGGCATGGTAATATAATCAGGGACTACTTTTAAAATGGTAGAAAGAGAATGTCTTTCAGAGCAAGTGACACCTGAGATGAGACTAAAATGAAGAAGAGACATAAAAGAGGTCTGTATTTGAAGGCCTAATTGGAGTGGGATAAAGAGAAAATTTAAAAAAATTAAAAAGTGGAGACAGCGAATTAGACTTTTGAGAGATAAAGAAAATCGAATAAATGGAATTATAGATGAGTGCCTGGGGGTCTTGTATTGCAGTATTAAAGCAAGGACCAATACCAATGCACACAAAAGACAATAGAAAATTGAAAAGAAATGAGGAAAATGAATATGAGATCAATAATTGAAGTGATGAAGCTGGGATCAAGAGAGAAGTCACGTGTTCTTAGTGGTGTGGTAGCAGAGGAACTAGAGACAATGTCAGCACATCACCCAGTCAGCTGGGCTACCCAAAGGAGGAGCAATATAGACAGGTAATAATTATAATAGTCCAAAGAGAATATTCCTTGATCATACTCACTAGTATGCTGACATGGAGGACTCACATTAGCTTATGAAAAACTGAAGATAGCTGTGCTGTGGCTAAAGATTGCGGGAGCCTGGCTCTGGGACAAGTGGTACTGAGTGTCGCCTCCTCCACAGTGTGCGTCCTCAGAGGCTCATTACCCAAGCTTGCTCTGTGTGGATTTTAGTGTCTGAAATCTAGGATACCTGCAAGTAAAAGTACCATCTTCACCTTTTCTACCCCAAGAGTCTTTCCATTCCTTCAATGAGGTTTCATTTTTATTTTCTAAAATGGAAGTGGAAGAAGGAGGGCATAAGAGAATATTATGAGATATGGCTTCTTTCTGGATAGACAGCAAAGACTAAAATAAATGATTCCTGTTAATAGGTGTGAGTGGACAGAAAGAAAGAAGACATTAAGGAAATGTACAATGCCTAAAACAATTCCTTTAAGTTGTTGTTGGCTATATTAAGGGTCTAAATAAAAAGTATCAATGGAATGCCTTGTTTTATTTTCTGCAAGGGAGAAATATTTTCTGAAAGGATGAACAAATGATCCCACCTAAGTCTGTGCCACAGTTTTGCTTCTTTATAACCCTACAAGTGTAGGGATTTGAACAATTTAAAACAGGCAGTAACAACTAAGTTTGGAGGTGAGATCTGGTACATAGCTTTTAAAAATCCAAGTTTCATCAAGACGACAAAAAGAACTCTCAAGCTTTGTACAAAAGCTTGAGGAAATAATAAAGTTAATTTAAGTCCAGGTATTGCGAACCTATTATCTCCAGTCCAAGTTTCATCACTAAAGAGTCAATCAAAAGATAAAGTCAAAAACAGAATGCAATTGTATATTGAAAAATACAGTTGATTCAATTTTTAAAAAATATTACATTTAACAATTATATAATATTACTCACATAAACCGTGAATATAATGCAGAGAGACATGCACAAATGCAGGAGGTAAATAGTAAATTGTTTACTCTTCTCACTCACTAATTTGATTCCTTAAAATTAAAATATAAATTGAGCCTCTAATTTCTGCTTAGACCTGTGTTCCCTGTTATGGGAAATACGAATATGAAAGAGAAGCATGTGAGTCCTGGGTAGCAAGCTAGATAATTTGGGAAATTGCTTTTAATTTCTGATGATGAAGCTAGCGTTTGGCATGCTGAAATAGCAACATGCAACATCCCTGTGACCATACAAATTTAATCGGGATTCCAAAACCTCTTCAGTTCCTCAATGGGAGTGTTGATATTCTAGGAGAAATGGTAAATCATGTTGGTGTCACCATTCATTAGGTGTTGATCATGTTAGATTGAACACTACAATATCAGTCATCTGTTGTTTATTCAGGCGAGGAATGGAACACAATAGTTTAAAATGCAGTCCTAGACATATTGAGTCCAGATCCCAGCTTGGCCATTGCATTCCGTGCGTCCTAGGGAAAGTCACTTAGCCTCTCTCTGTCCCAGTTTCCTCAAAGCTCAAATGCATATTACATTGACATATATAAAGACAACCTGGGAGTAGAAAAGGAGGATGTTAAAATGCCCTTTTCATTTTAACTAGCAAAAGTACTCATTTTTAAAATGTATCATCTACCCCTTAGCTAGTGATCCCCTACTTAAGTGCTGTATAAGTATTTTTATTGGAACTAACTTTTAAAGACACGGTTGAAATAGAATTTTTAAAACATAATGCTTGAAGGGTCCAAATTATATGGTGTGAACTTTCCATACCAGAAAGGCATTTTGTTTTCTGCTGCAACAAAATGAGTCTCTAAACGGCTACTAATGTTGAAAGAGACTGAAACAATACAGTAAAGCCTACTTACCATGGCAATTTAAACTTCTCCCTATCTATGATACTTAATTCTCAAAGGCACATTTCAACATAATGATAGTCAAAATTTGCTATTTAAGAGAAACGGCCATTTGGAGTGGATTTTTTTTTTTTTTCTACTTGGTTTATGGAAAATGCTGTAGTCAGGTTTTGCAGCATGGAAAAGAAGCAATCTAGCAACTGAATTTCAAGAATGATGAAAGATATCTGAGTCAAATGTGCTGCCTCTTGAGATAGGAAATAGATGATTCTAGCCAAGTCTGACAGAAAAGAGAAATCTGAATAGGCACTAAAAGGGAAACATTCCCAGACAAAAACAACGTTTATTTAAAACGTGAACTTTTTAAAAAGAATTTTTTTCAGTCATTCTTAGTGTTCTTTACATACCTCATACATCCTAAAATTAGGCAGTTTTATGTGGGAAATAGTTATCCAGTAATTTCACTGGATGAAAATTCAACCACTTTTTTTTTTTTTTTACATTTATTTAGGCATAGGTTTAATTTTGGGCTCTTAACTTTGAAGTCATTTCATTCTCAGATCTTCTCTGCTGATAAGAATAGAAACACTTAGCCATTAATGCAATTTTGAAGGAGCCCAAGAAGTCTTCTGCCTGTTCAGAGGTTGTCAACACGGAGAGATAAAACAACAAAGACAGTCCACGGGCACCATTTACACTAAGAGGGCAAGCATAAGACACCCGTCGGTGAACCCTGCTGCATGTTCACAGCAGGGGAAGAAGGACAAATCTTTAAGGAAAAACAAATTTGTCAGAAACACAGCAGGAGAGCTTAACTGGGCAAGCAGAAAGCCCATGCTACTTAAAACAGTAAGGATTAACAAGAAAACATATTTGAAAAACAATGGTAAGAAAACATATCTAGAAAGAGGAAGGGGTATTGTCTTGTATTCTAACACCAAGCAGAACAAGAATAGAGGATGACTTCCATAACCCTGATAATAAAGTGAAAGATGCCACTGGTTATGTAAAATCTTACAAACAAATTTCAAAATACTGTATTGAAAGTCATTTTTTTCCACTCTGACAAACTTCTTTACATTTTACCAGATTAATATAAATTATTTATAGTGTAGTCAAATTTATTTTGATGTAAAATTTTCCAATGGGTAATAAATTTATGGGAAATGCGTTCTGCTTTGGGTTATCTCACTTGTGGAGATGATGAAAGGACAGATTCACAATGAATAGGTTTTAATTTTAAATGGACTGCTTTAAATGAATAAAACAGAGAAGATCTTGCGGAGACCAACAAAGTCTCACCAAAATAAGTTTTTAATACTAGTATTATTACATGCTGACTATCTAGATAAAGAGAAAGCAGTTGGACTAGTAATTTGATTTTAATTCTCTTGAGTTATTTAGATTTTAAAAGAGAAAAAAAAAATAAGCCTGAATATTGATATAACCAGGTAGAGGCGGAGAGGAAGTGGGAAGTAGTGCAGCATTCAATGACACAAAAGAGGAAGTAAAAAGTGGTCAAATGGCCATCATAAGATGGGGCCAGTGTAGGTAAATCTCTGTATCCCTGCTGGCTCGATTCCCTTCTGAGGCCAGGCCCTAATTCTCTGTTCTACACTGGTGGATATCAGTAGAGGCCATACAAGAGACCAGGGACCCAAGAAAGGTGAAAGCTTTACCCATCATTATTTATACCAGCCTTGGTGAGGTGCACCGTTATTATGAGTACAATCTGCCTTTCCACCAACGGTGAAAAAGGAAAAGAGAAAACAACCCATGCCACCTTCTTCTTTTATTTTACATGCTATGATCAACCTGCTTTCAGTGTTGGTATTAAGAAATTTAAGAACCTTTGCAGGCACAAGAATGAAACTGGAAACCATCATCCTCAGCAAACTAATACAGGAACAGAAAATCAAACACCACATGTTCTCACTCATAAGTGGGAGTTCAACAATGAGAGCACATGGACCCAGGGAGGGGAACATCACACACTGGGGCCTGTTGTGGGGTGGGGGACAAGGGGAGGGAGAACATTAGGACAAAACCTAATGCCTGTAGGGCTTGAAAACGAGGTGACAGGTTGATAGATGCAGCAAACCACCACGGCACATGTATACTTATGTAACAAACCTGCATGTTCAGCACATGTATCCCAGAACTTAAATTTAAAAAATGAAAAAGAAGAACTGATCATTTTGAAAAAACAAATAAATAAATACAGTATCAGAAAAGAAAGAAAGAAAGAAAGAAACTAAAGAAGATGCCTAGTTGTTCTTGACTGAGACTTTGGAGGATTTATATGTCATACTGTTTTCTGTTGCTTTATGATTTTATTTTGTTTTAGCTCACAATAGGATTATAAACTCCTTTGCTTGCAATTATTTCATAGTCTTCCTACCAGCAAACACAGAGCTAGGCACTCTATAAATGACAAAAGAGATGAAAACTCACTTTTGTTGATTGTCTGCTTCCTGTCAGACATTTTCCTAGAGGTTTTATTGTTGAATTCAACTATGGTTAAATTGATTTTCATTATAACTCAGAAAAGGGAGCACTTTGGGAATCACCATAGTGCCATTTACTCCATCATTACATCCATGGGCTTCATTAAATAATTCAATATATGTTTGTTGACTGTATGGATGGGTGAATATGTACAGAAAGACTCTAATTCAAGCAATTGGAAACATATTCAGGGGCATGGTGGGAGGAACTGAAATTGTATTTGAGTCAAAATATTCCACAATTGTAGACTAAGCGGTACCTGTTTCTTATCATGTATTGGGCCAGGTGATATAATAGGAGTGGTAAAGGAAGCTTTTCGAGTCAATATTATTTGAAAACATCTTTCATTCTAACTTTAAATGTAAGCCCCGTGTCTGAATCAACAGTATTCTAAATTAGGAGCCTTCTGGATCACATTAAATATAATATATAACATTGAGCTATTCAGTCATTATGGTTTCATGATTCTATTGATAGTGCACAGTATTTTAATTCATTGAAGCTGAAAATCAAATAATTTTACTGCTACTTAGATCTTATATTCTTCTTTAGAGTTAAATAGATCCTTCATTCTTTATTTCTCATACTTATCATATAGATCTGTTTGTGGGGGTCCTTACTGTCAGCATTCTGTTTCAGGATTTATGTTATCCCAAAATAATTTTACAGTTTTTCAACTTCTGCTTTATGTCTTCTTTCTGTTCCTTAGTTTCAAGAGATGTATTTTCAAAACACAAATATCATCATGTTTATTTATATATTAAACAAAAATTAGCTTAGCATTTTCACTCAGGAAGCACTTTTCTAGAAGCTATGGACAGAATAGTGACGTCAGCAAACAAAAATTCCTGCCATCATGGGGTTTACACTCTCTTGATGGACACAGAGAGTGAACAAAACATAAATGTAACATATGGTAAGTGAGATGGTAAGAGGAGCTAAAGAATGCCAAGAAAGGAGGAAAATAAAAATGCCGTATTGCAATTTAGATAGGGCAGCCTGTCCAGGCCTTTTTGAAAACCGGTTTTGACTAAAGTCCAGCAGGACATGAAGGAAGGAGCTTTGCAGCCATTGGGGGTAAGAACATTTCAGGTGAGAGGCGTGAAATACTTGTTCAGGGTGGAGTAGGGAGGCAGGTGCAGCCGGAGCAGAGAGGTCAAATGCCAAAGTGAGGCCAAAGAAGTGAGGAGGACCAGAATCCCATGGGGCACTGGATTTTTTTTTTTTTAACAGCCAGCCCTACCATGACAACTTCATACAAAATAACATAGGAACCCTTCATTCCTCATTATCTTCATCTCCCTGATTTCTTTCTTTTTGAAAGTACTTATCTCTACCTAGCATCAGATGAAATATTCATCTGTTGATTTTCTGTCACGTCCATTGAATATAAGCCATATGAAGACAGGGGCTTTGGGATTGTTTACACATGTAACTCCTTCAAGCAGAACAGGTAGGTGCTCAATACTTATTGAATAAACACATGATTTTGTAGCTACCTATTTGTCCCATGATGTGCTTATGCATTCAGCAGGTATTCAGTAAGGTCTGATTGAATAAAATTTGTCACTTCTCCTGAATTTTTGAGATATGTCTTCTTCAACAAGAATATAAGGCGTAATGGTCAGAGGATAGAGTTAATGAAATCTTAAATTTCAATACTCTTCTTGCTATTCATGTCACACTAAATATATTTGTTCTTTCTGAGTTGTTTCTTTATGCAAGGGTAGATTCACCTACCTTAAAAACTTATGTAAATATGTAAATGTCAGTGAATATATTTTTTAAGAAAAATTACATAGTATTTAGAATTTCTGAAGGAAATTGATAGCTTTCTTATTACTGACTTTTAAGAATTTAAATCAGAGAATAAAGTGCTGAAAAATGCATGCCTCCAGATTTTGGAAATATAACAAAATATTCAATTCAATATTCAATGTGATTTGAATAACCTAAGAGACTACTTCGTATAACTCACTTTCAACCTCTATCTGCCTCTTATTTCCATAAGCTTTTAAAGAGTTTTGTTTTAATTCAGTATTGTGCAATTGAAAACAACTTTCAATCAGTTAATATATTTGAAATGATTAGAAGTGATAAGAAATAATTTAAAATGGTTACGTATGTAAAATACGATAATTTTACAGATACTAAAGAAAGAAAATGACCTCAGTACTTTTCTCACTCATTGAGATTGGTCATTACCTTGACAGGTGTATTTGTCTGTTTTCACGTGCTATAAAGAACACCTGAGACTGGGTTTCTAAAAGAAAGAGCCTTGACTCCCAGTTCCACCTGGCTGAGGAGGCCTCAGGAAACTTACAATCATGGTGGAAGGTGAAGGAGAAGCAAGTACCTCGTTCACAAGGTGGCAGGAAAGAGAGATAGCAGGGGAAATGGCCACTTACAAAAACAGCAGATCTTGTGAGCACAGCATGGGGCAAACAGCACCCATGATCCAATCACCTTCCACCGGGTCCCTCCCCCTGCACAGAGAGATTACAGTTTGAGACGAGATTTGGGTGGGGACACAGAGCCGAACCATAGCGACAAGTGCGAAAGTATTTGCATTAATGTTGCTGTAGCCAAACCCAGTCGACACTGTTTTTAGCAACACCTGTCCACTGAGGCAGGCCATTAGCTGAGTACACAGATCTGGCTGTGGTATACCCAGCCATCTGATTATTCCCATTAATACTCTGTGTGGTGACCAACGCACATGCTTCAAAACGTTTTCCAAAGCTTGACTTCAGATATTCTCAGTGTATAATTTTTTTTTTCTGACTGCATTTTACAAAATTCATTATTTGTAAAAGTGCATTTTCTCCAGAGGCTTAGAGATCTATATTCCAAGTTATAATACTTCATTCTGTCTTCTACCTAATGATCTGAAAAGGCCTTGACCGTATTATAAATTAGTGACCTTTGTGTATTACATTTAACTGGTTTAAAATTACCTAACTTAAAATCAAGAAACAGCACAAATATTGAAGGAGTTTGACCACATGCATATAAAACAAGATAGTTTAAAATTATGTCAATTGTTGGTTCTGAGAATAACTAAAATAACAGCAGCCAATGCAGTCCTTGTTACTTGCTTATTTATTCATTTATATTATTTGCATAATGTACACATTACTTTAGAAAAGGTAGGTTGGAATGAATAGGAAAAGAAATAATAAACATTATCATATTGTTTAAAATACTTAAACAATTTGGAAGAGTGAAAATCCACATAATAAAATTCATTTGAAACATTACCTGAATTTGATGATGAATTTAAAAGCACTTATTCATTAAATCGTTTTCATGATATAGCATTAAGATGAAATTACATTAATACATGTTCTGCTAATATCTACAGCATTTTGCATTTTGACAGTATTTTACTGCTCTCTACCACATAGTTAATGCCAAGCTTATCTTTTTTTATATTTCTAAACTAAAAGGCTAACCATTCCTATATAATCTGAAAATAAAGCAAAATGAAGTCATTTATTCATACCCACCCCAATAATTTTCTGTAACAAAATGAAAAGGAATCCTTTTGAGTACTACACATCTTAACACTGACTAATCCTTCATTCAAGGGAAGAAAGAGAATTAACAACAATAATAATGTTAGTAGCAAACAATCACACGAGATTACCATGTACCAGGCACTAACGCCCACAGGTGTTAACTCATTTAATCCTCACCGAACCCAGAGATGGAGGTTTATTATTATTATCCGCTTTTATAAAGTAAGGAAAATAAGACCTTGAGAAGTCAAGCAATTTTTCCAAGAACTAGCAGGGGCAGGAGAGATAGGAGGAGCCTCTTGATTCCTGAACTCACTTTCAAAGCTGCATCCTACTCAGCCCATGAGCAAAGTACCACGCCTGCCCTTTATACAGATCATTTCCTTCATACATCTGTACCACTCAATAAAAGTGAATATCACCAACTCTCTTCTAGTAATGAACAAGCTCCAAAAATTTAACATACTCAAAGTCCCACAGATGAATAAAAACCGGAGTTTTGAATAGGTCTGTAGATTGATATGGGAGTTACTGCTGATGTTTCTGTATTCTTAACTGTGTCAGTCTGTTTCTGCAATGAATATTTACCAAATACCTATACATGCAAAGCATTTTAAGTATCACCACATATAATACATTGTCTCTAATGTTCATTTGTTACAGATTTAGTGTCCATAAGGAAATATGCAAATGAATGTAATTTGTGCTTCTCCATATGTAAGACTTGTACTACTGGTGGTAGGTAGTTATTATATGTGGCAAGTGTAATTATTTCAGACAGCAAATAAGCATAACATGAAACAATCTTGATTCCCTTTTAAATTTGCTTCCAAGCTTTCTTAGCATTTCATGTAGCAAGCCTTTTTTATTCTAGTAAACACATTGCCCATTTCTCCTACCTTTCTCCTCAACAAAAGAGCTATTAGAGAATTTTTCATCCAAACAGTATCTTTATAGTTGGCTTACAATAACTTTGTCTTATTTTTATTGTATTTATCTTTTCTGTTATCTTACAGGAGGAGAGAATGGTTCCCAATTTCCTGCATCAGTGTAAAAAATTCTTTTAAAATGCATTTGCTTAAATAGGGGTAGTAAGCTAATTTAAAGAAAAATATTTAATGAATAGCATAACTAGTATGTGAATATAGGGAATCTTAGGAAGCTTACAGGAATTGGTTAATGTTTGAGAAACATCATAAATAAGAAATGGAAGAGTTTTCTGATTAGACCATGAAAAAATAAAATGGCCTAACTCTGAGAAGGTGGGTTCCTTTAAGCCACAGAAGGCAGCAAGGAACCAGATATCCTTAAGGAAATTTGCACAGAGGATACACGCGTACACGACAGGGAGGGCTAGCGAGGTGTTTAGTCTTTGAAACTCCGGGGAGCTATGGGTCCCATAGCAGCAATCCAAACACTGTTGGTCATGTCCACATCAGTAATAGATGCTCTAGGAATTGGATGAAAGGAGTGATCACTCTCTAGCTTCACAGAAGCATTTGATGCAGGTTTAATATAACCTTTAGGATTGTAATGAATAAAGAACAAGCCAAGATTCGGATGTTGGCGCTCAGAAAATGATACTCCAAAATGAAGGCCTCTGCAGCAGCCTCAGAAGCCAAGATTCTTGCTGACTCTGTCCTACCCTCAGTTTGCCACCCATTATTCTCCCCTTAGGCAAGCCAAAGAAACAAGAATCCCTTTTCCTCAAAGTGGTTCATAGAAACCAGAATCATTTCCCCTAAAGCCAGCCATAAAGCATAAAGGTATTGCTCTAACTTTCCGCCAGCTTTCTGTGTAAGCTGGCCATAAATAAATTAAGACCCTCATTCCAGAGGGATCCTGCCATGTACTAGGGAAGAAGAAACGCTACAACAAGAGGCAAAGAAGAATCTGAGCAGACAGGACTTGCTAGATTTCCCCAATCTATTACCATCAACTCGAACCCTTTATCTCCAATCACATTTCTACATGGTGGTTCTCCTTTATTGAACCTAAGAATAAAATCAGATTACTTACACTGTATCTTTGGGGTTTCATTCTGAACACTCCATGGTCATGTAAAACTGTGGTCAAATTAATTGGTTATGCTTTTCTTTGGTTAATTTGTTTTTTGTGATAGAAATGTCAGCCATTATCCTTATCATGAGAAGGAAAGAATTTACCCACTACAGTAGTATTTCAGGGAAAGTAAAAGCAAGAAAACAGGAATGCAAAACTCATACAGTGAATGTGGAGAAAATCGAGCAACACTAAAAACACATGAAATTAAAAATAATTTCTTGAAAATGAATACATCAAAAACACACACAAAATAAAATCATGTTATAAAAATAATGGTTTTCATTAAAAGAGGATGGTTTGTGATTATATTTACAGAAAATAATTTTGTTTCCTCAGAATATAGTTATATCCTTATTAGCCACTACATTATTTTTCTAACTTTGAATTAGAGCAAACTGATTTTTGGCTTCAAAATGAAAATAAATCTATGTTCATTAATGAAGATTGGAGAATAAATATTTTTGGGAAAAGTAAAATCAGTAGCTACCTTATAAGATGTCAATATTTGTTAAAGCTGAATTATTTCAGATGCTTATATAGGGGTAAAGAAGTAAACCATTGGAATATGATAGAGATTCCAGAAAGAGATGTACAGGTATGGCTACTTTGATATTACAGATATTGAAGAAAGAAATGAATGGAAATAGCAAGTGATGGGAAAATACAAGGGGAAACCAGAATCCTTAAAAACTGCTTGTGTCCATATGAATTAGTACCACCACTTTGAAGAGAAATTAAGAAAAAAGCTGTTAAACTGAAAATATGATACCTTATTTTCCATAATTTCTGTGTATACATTATGGAAACCCCAACCTTTATAAAGAAGAAAAGATGTTCATATATGTTTCTGTAATTGTAAAATATTGGGGACAAAACATGAATGTTCATTAATAGAGAATATAGTTTACTTAAAGAGTGGAACAAAACAGTTAAAATGAATTGAGGGCCAGGTGCAATGGTGCACGCCTGTAATCCTAGCACTTTGGGAGGCTGAGGTGGGAGGATCACCTGAGGTCAGGAGTTCGAGACCAGCCTGACCAACATGGTGAAACCCTGTTTCTACTAAATGCAAAAAAATTGGCCTGGCATGGTGGTACATGCCTGTAATTCCAGATACTTTGGAAGGTGAGGCAGGAGAATCGCTCGAACCCAGGAGGCGGAGGTTGCAGTGAGCCGAGATCATGCCATTGCACTCCAGCCTGGGCAACAGAGTGAGACCCTGTCTTGAAAATAAAAAATAAAAAAAAAAAGAGAGAGAGAGAAAGAGAGAGAAAAAGAATTGAATTACATTTTTATATATTGACATTCATAGATCACAAAATATGTTAAATGAGAAAACAAGCAATACTGTACCAACATCTTCACGTGAATCTCTATGCGTGTAAGTCATGCTCACAAGCATAATCAACACAAATACTAATGTCTTTCAGGACAGTAATTTATCTCTGTTAACTTGCATGTGAGATTTGTGCTTTAGGTACCTTCTTAATAAATGAGAGTCATGCAAATCTTCCATGGCTTTGTGGTGTGCTGTCTATGTCTGTATATTGAAAACATACAGACAATGTAAAGTGCAAACAAGGTGAGAGAAAAAATGATGAAAAGTCAATGTCATTTATCATTGCTTCACAATGAAAGTCTATCCTGAACTGAGCCCTCTAAAGGAGGGAAAAAAGCCTGAATTTTAGAATCAGTCCCAAAGAAATGGGGAGACCCACGCTCTGAATAACAAGAGGAGTCATGTAGTATAATGAAGTAACAAGTAGTAGTGGTAAGAGTCATGGAAAAGTTAGCTAAGTTAATGTGGAATGAAAGATTTACTGTTTAGTTCCAAACCAAACAACGGAAAATTGAATAAGAATGAAATTATTTTTAGAATTGATTTTATATCTCCGATGCACAATTTTAGCAGTCAGTCTCCTGAAAACTGTGACTCCGAGACACTTGCTTAAAGCCATAGGCATTCTTTCATGCACCTGCTCTTTATAATCTTTTTAATCTAACTGATTAGGGAGCAATAGGACACAAATTAGTGCAATTTCCTTGGACAGAATTCAACATCAGTGGAAGATGCATTGTGTTTGAAACATGAGCAGATGCACACATCAAGGGTGTAATAGCTGCTCATCAAGTAATTCGTCTATCCCTACTTTGGGGTTTATAAGAGAGAATTGCAGTCCTCTCTTTGTAAGAAGGTGAGATGAAGGATGGAAAGTGATGAATCATTCATGCTCAATTTGATTACCCATGAGGACATTCATTCAAAGAGTCTTCACCCAAAAGGCCCTTCATGAAAATAAGTAATGAGGATTTGCATAACTTAGATTTGCCGTATGAAAACATCTGAACTGTACATTTCTTGACTAAGATCTTTCAATTCCCAAAAGAGATATTTGAATGAGGACTGGATTACTAACCTAACACTAAAAATCTATAAACCATATTAAGTGCATTTGAGAAATACCAATTAACTGGACAAATAAGCCCATTGTGTTATGTGACCTTAGTATCCATTCAGTAACAATAGATTAATTCACTGAAAACAACTTACTGCTGTTTTTCTACTCAAATACAAATACATCATACATATTTCAATTGTTATCTGATCTGACATATCTTCAACATTATCAAATGAAGCAATAATTAATAATTTTACATTAAATAATAAAGAAAATAAATATCTTTTTTTTTTTTTTGAGACAGAGTCTCACTCTGTCACCAAGGCTGGAGTACAGTGGCGCAATCTCAGTTCACTGCAACCTCTGCCTCCGAGATTCAAGCAATTTTCCTGTCTCAGCCTCCCAGGTAGCAGGGACTACAGGTGCATGTCACCATGCCTGGCTAAACTTTGTATTTTTTGTAGAGACAGGGTTTCACCATATTGGCCAGGCTGGTCTCAAAGTCCTGACCTCAGGTGATCTGCCCACCTCAACCTCCCAAAGTGCTGGGATTACAGGCGTGAGCCACCATGCCTGGCCCCATTTTCAATAATAAATTGAAAAGAAATTCAACAATTATCCTTCTAATCTGCTCATAATAAAGTAACATACATCATTTTATCTGAATTTCGTGGATCCGTTGAGATTCTGTGTCTATTGTAATCAATCAGGCCATGTCATAATGATAGATCATATTTTATATACTTATTTATTTTCAAGGCTGGACCACGTAAATACTCAATAAACACTTATTTAATAAATGAGGAAATGAACAAAAGATTATAGTCATTTTTGATGTTTTGTTTCTATTTTCAGCAGAATGACCTTGATATGCACTGCAATTAAGTGAACTGTACAGTACATCAAGCAGCCAGGAAATAATGACAGACTTTCACAATCCTTGTGCACCATTCCTTACTAACACTCCACCTTGAACACTGATGCCTATTTTATCAAATTTGGGTGAAGGTAGAGGGGAGAGCAATATACATGTTGGGAATACACATGAAGATTTTGGTGATAGAAACAAAAATGGCAAAACACTGATGAAAATAAAATTCATCTATAGCCATCAGTTGACTCAACCAGGTGTGACATTTTACCAGCACCACCTTACATCCACCTTTTCCCTAATCCACGTCTAGACCACCTCAGCCTTCCCTAGAAAAGAAGTCAGAGTATTATGGTGCCCACCAGTTATCAGCAGACCAGCCTGGTCCAGAGCATGGGCTCTTCCCTTCCTCATCCCCTTGCAAGTTGTCCTACATGCTCCCTGGGTTTGGGTCGTGGCTGCAATATAGGCTCACATTTTCTCTGCCCACATGACTAAAGAGCCCATCAGAGTTATTTTTCTAGAATTTCAACAGAGATTATATATTATTGCCCCACTCAAAAGAAGTTTGGGAGACTTGGAAAAAAAGTGAATATAATTTAATTAGAGTTAAGATCAATAAGAAGTCAAATTGTCCCTGTTTGCAGATGACATGATTGTATATTTAGAAAACCCCATTATCTCAGCCCAAAATCTCCTTAAGCTGATTAGCAACTTCAGCAAAGTCTCAGGATACAAAATCAATGTGCAAAAATCAAAAGCATTCTTATACACCAGTAACAGACAAACAGAGAGCCAAATCAGGAATGAACTCCCATTAACAATAGCTTCAAAGAGAATAAAATACCTAGGAATCCAACTTACAAGGGATGTAAAGGACCTCTTCAAGGAGAACAACAAACCACCGCTCTGAAATAAAAGAAGACACAAACAAATGGAAGAACATACCATGCTCATGGATAGGAAGAATCAATATAGTGAAAATGGCCATACTGCCCAAGGTAATTTATAGATTCAATGCCATCCACATTAAGCTACCAATGACTTTCTTTACAGAATTGGAAAAAACTGCTTTAAAGTTCATATGGAACCAAAAAAGACCCTGCATTGCCAAGACAATCCTAAGCAAAAAGAACAAAGCTGGAGTCATCATGCTACCTGACTTCAAACTATACTACAAGGCTACAGTAATCAAAACAGCATGGTACTGGTACCAAAACAGAGATATAGACCAATGGAACAGAACAGAGTCCTCAGAAATAATACCACACATCTACAGCCATCTGATCTTTGACAAACCTGAGAGAAACAAGAAATGGGGAAAGGATTCCCCATTTAATAAATGGTACTGGGAAAATTGGCTAGCCATAAGTAGAAAGCTGAAACTGGATCCTTTCCTTACTCCTTATACGAAAATTAATTCAAGATGGATTAGAGACTTAAATGTTAGACCTAAAACCATAAAAACCCTAGAAGAAAACCTAGGTAGTACCATTCAGGACATAGGCATGGGCAAGGACTTCATGTCTAAAACACCAAAAGCAACGGCAACAAAAGCCAAAATTGACAAATGGGATCTAATTAAACTAAAGAGCTTCTGCACAGCAAAAGAAACTACCATCAGAGTGAACAGGCAACCTAAAAAATGGGAGAAAATTTTTGCAATCTACTCATCTGACAAAGGGCTAATATACAGAACCTATAAAGAACTCAATCAAATTTACAAGAAAAAAACAAACAACCCCATCAAAAAATGGGCAAAGGATATGAACAGACACTTCTCAAAAGAAGACATTCATACAGCCAGCAGACACATGAAAAAATGCTCATCATCACTCACCATCAGAGAAATGCAAATCAAAACCACAAGAAGATACTATCTCACACCAGTTAGAATGGCGATCATTAAAACGTCAGGAAACAACAGGTGCTGGAGAGGATGTGGAGAAATATGAACACTTTTACACTGTTGGTGGGACTGTAAACTAGCTCAATCATTGTGGAAAACAGTGTGGCGATTCCTCAAGGATCTAGAACTAGAAATACCATTTGACCCAGCCAACCCATTACTGGGTATATACCCAAAGGATTATAAGTCATGCTGCTATAAAGACACATGCACACGTATGTTTATTGCAGCACTATTCACAATAGCAAAGACTTGGAATCAACCCAAATGTCCAGCAGTGACAGACTGGATTAAGAAAATGTGGCACATATACACCATGGAATACTATGCAGCCATAAAAAAGGATGAGTACGTGTCCTTTTTAGGACATGGATGTAGCTGGAAACCATCATTCTCAGCAAACTATTGCAAGAACAGAATACCAAATACCGCATGTTCTCACTCATAGGTGGGAATTGAACAGTGAGATCACTTGGACACAGGAAGGGGAACATCACACACTGGGTCCTATTGTGGCGAGGGAGAAAAGGGGAGGAATGGCATTAGGAGACATACCTAATGTAAATGACGAGTTAATGGGTGCAGCACACCAACATGCCTCATGTATACATATGTAACAAAGCTGCCCGTGGTGCACATGTACCCTAGAACTTAAAGTATAAAAAAAAAAAAATTACAGTGTTAGTAGACCCAGGCTAGATCCTGTTATTCAATGTGTTAATAAAGAAGCATATACATTAATTTTAAAAAAGATTAATACGTATGAATGCTAAAATTGTTGATGAATTCCAGGGCACATTCTGAGGTCAATTTCAGAAAATTCAGCGATTAATAAGGGAGATTACTTGTAATTTCAACAAATTTCTCCAAAATGATTTATGGTAACAGTAAATAATATTTGGATTCCTTAGTCCCTAAAGAAAAATTCTGGCACATAAGGGTCTAGTATAGTCATTAAGACATTGTCTCTCTGTTTACAAATTAGATATGTGAAACTTAATAGCATCCAATTTGTAAATTTATGACATTTAATTAATTTTAATTGTTGAAAATCTATGTTTTTTTATGGATAACTCTTTTCCTACTCTTCTATCATTTACTTTAGGATCTAGGAAGTATACATACTCTACATTTTAAAAAGTTATCTAGGTTTAATATGTAGAATTTAATGATCTTTGCTTTTATCCCTTCCTCCAGTAATATTGTTATTTGCACATAGTAAGCTCAAAGTAAATGTTTAAACAATTAATTTTTTCCCCAGCAACAGGAAGAGCAAATAAAGTATTGAAATCTTAGGGCCATTTGTCATTTTTTATTTATACTCTATTAGCTAAAATGTCAATAGCCAATGTTACTAAAGTCATCTCAAGCATTGAATGCTTTACTAAATCAGTTACTCTATCGAGCTACAGAGGAACAAGTGTGTTTAAATATGTTTAAGTATTTATAAAACACAAACTGAAATAGCACATGAACGTAAATTATAAAACAGAAACCTTAATCAGAAATGCATGTTCTCAATCTAATTCCATACCGAAAGAATGACTCACTCCCTTAACACACCCTCTATCAAGCATTGTTATCTTGTACATTTTTTCTGAATCAAGTGAAGCAGTATAGATCCTTTTATTTGAATCAATAACTGAATGACTTCCCTGATTCTATACATTATTAAAGTTAGTGAAACTTTCGGAGAAATTTTATACAAATATGGCAGCATGAGAATATACAGATTCGGGGAACACTAGCTTTCTAGCAATAACTTTTTTACTACATTCACATCCTGTATCTTCAGTTTTGTTACATTGCCCCACTATTCTCTGCTTTGGGCAGTTAGATTAATTAGAATTCTGGACAAAGAAAATTAGTTGAGGCTCAGGGAGTGGCTAGGGAATGGCATATGATATCACAACAAGTACATGAGTTTTATGTTCATAGGCATCATAATATTTTTCTCTTGGTTCCCTTTTGTATATCTAGGTTAGGTGCAGTTCTACATTTAGATAAAGATACTGAAAAATGCTTATAAGTTCCCCTGAGTCTAAGCAGGTGTTTTATGTGCCGGAGAGTGTGAAGGTTTAAGATTAGTATATTTGTTCTATTGAGTATTGTGGTTGTCCTCCAAAATGATTTAAGCAGCAGTTAACCACAAGTGGCTTTGAAGTACTCAAGGCCTGTTTGGCTGAAGGTTCATTCATGCATAGCCCATTCTACCGCTATCCAACACAAAGAAAGTACGAAGGAAAGGTCCTGGAGAAAGCAGACCTAATAACATAGTCACAAATACAGAATTGCTCACTTAGGCTGTGAAAGAAATGGCAAATGCAGCCTAAGAGTAAAATGGGTTGCCAGTAGACAGGAATACACAGGGCTATTATTCTTGAAACTAGGAATCTTAGCTATCACGATAATTTTGACTATCAGTGCTAAAATAAATTGTAGAATTGTGTACTGATTTCGACTCTGATTTTTCAGTTCTCTGAGTAAGTTTCAAGAACTCATTTTTGAAGTTTAAAAAATAGCAATATTTTAAATGGAAGGGTTTAATAATATAAACCTTTTAAAACACTCACAATTAAATAGAAGTTAGAGCTTGTACGTGTATTAAAATTATAATTATCTGAAGAAAGATTCTAAGGGAAATATTTAGAGGATAGTGTTAGTATAAAAATAAACAAACCAATAAAAAACAAATGAATTGTAATAGAAATAAAATCCCATTTTCATGGAGAAAATAAATTGGAAATACAACTGGACTTTTCATAATAGAAATCAGAGTTATATTTATCAATACACGGATTAGGACAAAATGAGAGTTTAAAAAAATTTGGGAAAGCTTTTGGCAAATAATTATTTGGCAAATAATTATGGCTTATTCATTTATGAAGCAATGCTTTAACCGAGCTGTAAGAACTGTTTAGCACATGCATGGCAAATGGATTCTGTCACATGTGCCTATTCTGATAAAATTGTAGTAGTCGCCTGGAGAGACAGAGGGAGCCTTCTTCTCCCAGGCTCCAGGGATAGGAGCATCATGGTTGACTAGGGCTTACTCATTCAAGCACAATTTGCTCATGTTTACAATCCTTTCTCCCTTTCAAAGGAGAAGTAAATTGAAATTAATGGCAATTTCAGCAGTAAATGCCTTTTTGAGAACCATAGCTAGTGCATTACACTGATACAGGTACCCTGTGAGGTACTTCCCTCTAAAATAGTAAAATACTAAGGCTAAGGAAGTTGTCTCGTACTTTGGTTACTAATTATTATTTATTTACTTACTTATTTACTTTTGAGACAGGATCTCACTCTATTGCCCAGGCTGGAGTGCAGTGGTGCCATTTCAGCTTACTGGCAATCTTCACCTCCCAGGTTCAAACGATTCTCCTGCCTCAGCCACACGACTAGCTGGGATTACAAGAACCACCACCAGACCTGCCTGATTTTTGTATTTTTAGTAGATATTGGGTTTCTCCATGTTAGCTAGGCTGGTCTTGACCTCCTGGCCTCAAGCAAACAGCCCACCTCGACCTTCCAAAGTGCTGGGAATACAGGCTTGAGCCACTTCGCCTGGCCTTTGGTTACTACATTTTTTTTTTCTTTTCCCACAGTGCTCAATGTGCATTATTAGATCTGACTTATTTTAAAGTCTAAATGAATAATAACCTTCCCAAGCCCACAACATTAGGTAATAAACACCTGGGAATGGTATAGAATGAACCACCTTCCCTTGTCCAGAGACAAAACGGTATCACTCGTGTTTAGCATAATGTTTCTTCAGAGTCCAGAAAGCATCACCAAGAGTTATTATTCTTCTCTAAGGACAAAAAGCAAAGCACTTACTGCAACTCCCCAAACTGTCAATTACGGCAGAGCTCTTTGCAAAAGATTGAGGATAGTGATAAGGGAAACACATCAAATGAAATTAGTGAACAAAAAGAAAACTGAAGTATACTACTTCAAAAAAAAAACTCTTTAATTAATTGCTTTTTATACACAGGTGATGCTACAGCAACAGGGGTTTGAATTTTATGGATCCACTTATAAGCAGACTTTTTCAATAAAAGTTAGACTGAGTGTGCCTGTGTCTCATGCTTTTCGTTCTACCTCCTCCACCTCTTCTGCCTCTGCCACTGCTGAGACAGAAAGACAAATCCTTCCTCTTCTCCCTCCTCCTCAGCCTACTCAATGTGAAGATGAAGAGCATGAAGAACTTTACGATGATCTACTTCTGCTTAATAAATAATAACTATATTTTCTCTTTCTTGTGATTTTTAAGTAACATTTTATTTCCCTACTTTAATTATATAAGAATATATTATATAAATGTACAACCTACAAAATACATGCTACTGGTAACACAAGCAGTCAAAAGAAGCTTTACTGATAATATAAACAGTCAATTAACACTGGTAGGCTATTAGTAGTTATGTTTGGGGGGAGTTAAAATTTATAGAAAAATTTTCAACGATGTGGGGGGTCAGCACCCAACTGTACATTATTACAAATGAAGTGTATATTTATGCATATTTACATATATATACACATACATATATGCACATATAATAATATGTAATCATCTATTTTTAGGGGAGTTTATAAGTCAGATAAACTTCTGAAAGTTACCACACTCTTAAAAATTGCAGTAGAGATGAAAAATCTTCTGTGAATAATTTGTCTTTAATACTTTTCAGAGAGTAAAAATATCTATTATTTATTAATAAGCATGTCTGTCTATATAATATTCAATTATCTTCAAAATAATTTATATGACAGAAGATAGACATATATTAAAAATAATTTAGCTCTTATTTATTTAGGTCTTTCTTATCTCAAAAATTTCTATTTTCCCATTTTCACACATACAATTAGGTATGATGCCTTAAATGATTTCTGTAACAGGGCAGGTATTAAATGTAACATTGTGTGTGTGTGTTTTTTTTTTTTTTTCTGGGCATGACTCTGTTACAGATGCAAGAATATAAGTGCTACTCTTGTTCTCAAGGAGCTCAACATCTACTTAAATATTAAATGTTAATGTAAATTGTAGACTGAGGCATGAAATCACTGCTACAAACCACATAGATTTCAGTGGCAGAAGGTGTTGAGTTTGATACTGCCATTTCAATGGCAGAGGCAGATGAGTTTGATACAGCATCGAAAGACAAGTAGAATTTATACAGATCCTGAAAAGAGAGGATATGATGCTCAAGGCACAGAAAGCAGAGGTAACATGAGAAAGTCATGAAAGGTGGAATTTGCAAATCATGGTTGTGTGGTAAGTAGATTGAGAGTATGACTTGATTTTTATGATGTGGATTTGGGTTAGAGATCTTGGAGAGCTCATACTCTAGGCTAAGATTTTTAAGATGTATGATAAATAATGCATGTGTAACAGAGAATATTGGAGGAATTTGAGCTAGTGACTACATACACGTCATTAATATATTGTGAGCATTGACATAAGGAAAGTGGGAAGACAGATGAGAAATTTGACATGAGGAAACAAGGTAATTACAAGTGATTCGGTTACAAAGTAGTTTTATTTTGAGCAAAGATGTCAAAAGTGAAAATAAAAGAGTTGTGGCGTCTTTAGGGCCAAAAACATGCTAAATTTAATATTTTTATTCTTAGTAACTAGAGTAGTGCCTAGAATATAGTAGAATTCCATAATTACACATAAAGAAAGGAAAAGGGCAGGTAGAAAACAGTTATTAAACACATTTTCCATGATAGGAATTGGGCTAGGAAATAGCACATACAATATTCACTGTATGATCACAATGACAGAGATAAGTACTATTATTCCCAATTTTACAGAAAGAAACAGAATATGTGAGGTTAGGAAATTTACTTACAGTCATTTGTCAAATAAATCTTAAGACTTATGAAGCAACTAGGTTTGCATAAATCTTGAGCCCAGGTACTTAATACAACATTGGGCTAGAAGAAATAGAAAAATGATAACTCATTCAACTTACAGAGTGAGGATGCTTCGAGGTCACAGAATAAATGTGAAGTATTCTGAAAAGGGCCAAACTTAACTGATCCCTGCATTTAATCTCTACTAATAAACATTAGTTTTTTGTTATGATAACAAGGAAACTCTCACTAAAATTTAGCTTTGGCATTAAATGTACATTTCAAGAAACATTTTTCTGGTTCTACAGTTATTTTCCCCACTCAAATATGAAAACTTCACAGTGTTTTTGTTTAATATATTTGTATCATTCATCTTGAATCATCAGCTGTAGCTCTGTGACTATTTAGCCAAGATTTTGATGAATAAAATTTCATACTCTATTTCTTTTACCTTTGTAGTTCTGAAAATGATAAATTACAATGTTTACACTTCTATTTTCTCTATTTTCATTGCAGGGCTACACAACTATTTCAATACATTAAGACTCCCATATTATACATACGGTATTTCCCCAAAGGTTGCAATATTCCTAATTGTTAAGAGACTTGAAATGGAACAAAGGTAAAAATAAACCTATTAAAATATTTTAGTATCTTTTAAAGTTTTACTCTCAGCCTACAAAGGTTATTACTTTATGAAAAATATATCAGATGCATGCTCTAAAAGAAAATATAATTACAATTGAAATTAATGTTACAAAGAGTTCAAATGTTAACAAAAAATTATGTAATGTTTCTTGATACATTTAATACTCAACGATTGTTTATTGCCACAAAAGAGGTAAGATAATTCAATGAAAACAAAGCAAAAAGTTCAAGTGACTGTCAATTCTGTTTCCCAGCAAACCATGAGTACTCAAGAAGTAGATTTATTAATAAATCACCTTCAGTAAATCATGCAGTAGTGAAGTTGGCCACACAGTTGCTTTTATTTCAATTTTCTAAGACAAAGAACAAAATTCAAGAAAGTCACCTGGTGGCATTATATCTCCAAAAGCAAATGAAAAAGAATAGGGGGCAATCATGTAAAGATAATTTTATTTAAAACAAAATGTACAGCAATACTAAGTTAAAAGGATAATGGTCTAGTTAATCCTATCAACTATACATGCGGCTGAGAATAATTCTACTTCATAATCATTGTTGTCTTAGATTTCATGCTGTAATCATTAAATTAATTGAAAATACATGCTGCATATATAAAATACGTTTTGGGTTTTTGTTTGTTTGTTTTGTTTTGTTTTTTGTTTTTCCCTCAAAGTCTCACTCTGTCACTCAGGCTGGAGTGCAGTGGCCTGATCTCTGCTGACTGCAACCTCTGCCTCCAGGGCTCAAGTTTTTGTGTCTCAGCCTCCCAAGTAGCTGGGACTACAGGCGTGCGTCACCATGACAGGCTAATTTTTGTGTTTTTAATAGAGACAGGGTCTTGCCATGTTGGCCAGGCTGGTCCCAACTCCTGGGCTCAAGCAATATACCTGCCTAGGCTTTCCAAAGTGCTGGGAATACAGGTGTTAGCCACCATGCCCAGTGCAAAATATGCTTTGACTTATTAATTTTAAATATTATAATTGTAAGCATTTTTAATTAAAAAACAAATGAAACTAATAAGAAAAATAAGTATTCATCATAAATGCAAAGTGATGCAAAGTTAGGCAAAGAAAAGTTTTCCAAGGAAGGACCTCGGGATGTCTCATTACTGTGGTCAAAACAGCATGTTTAAGTGGATGACAATATTGGTACTAAAAACGTACTGTATATCACTTTAATTTATTTTATGAAATATCTACGTTTTCAGTATTAAGCATAATATTATTCATAAATTAGTTCTACTTTGTTTTCTTCCCAATTTACTTAGCCAATTTCCTCAAATGCTACTGTCATAGAATATAATTAAAAAGAGTAAATTTTGGCAGATTAATAAAGTTGGTGGTGGTGATTACCTAGTTAACTTACAAATTATACAAGGTCATGTCATTTATCATATCGAACAAATCCACTAAAATACAGTCTTTGGAAAATCATATTGTTTACAGAATATCCTTATGTGTTTCTTACATTAAAAAAAAAACTTGGATTTTATTACTCATTTGTTTTACAACCAAGATAACAATTACTAAAGTTAGGCATAAGCATTAAAGACTTAATATATCCAGTCCGTAATACATATTTTATGTATGTGTCATATAAAATTTCCTCATTACATAATGAGAGGGGTTTACACAATTGCTAAGTGATAATAAAGTTTAAACCAAACCTTAGCAGAAGATATAGCCGAATTAAAAAAAATATAGCCTTTAAAAAAAGTTTAATAAAAAAAGAAAATATTGTAAAATGCATTCCATGAATGCATTTATATGAAATTATCAACACTTGCATTTGGAGATAAAAAAAAAAAAAGACAAGAAAGAGAAAACGGAATAAACAAAGGTTGGGTGTTGTGGCTCACACATGTAATCCCAGTACTTTGGGAGACAAGGCAAGAAGATGGCTTAAGCCCAGGAGTTTGAGACAAGGTGGACAACATAGGGAGACCCTCTCTCTACCAAAAATTAATTTTAAGATATGCTTACAACTTGTTTATATATCATTAGTAACTTTTTCAACAGCACATGCTGTTTTGCTTAGCCACACAGTGAAGGTCATATTGCAGCCATGAATAGAATATATGCAGCCAATTTAACAGGACGCGGATCTAATACTTCACCTCTCTTTTATTAATTTGGTTATGTCTTAGGTCACTGATTTTTAAATGATGTTCAATGCTAACTGTAATCCATAAATCAGCAAGATGCAACTGACAAAAAGTCTTCTTTTTGACAGGCTAAAAATAACAAATATGAAAATATTTCAACAAGCAGTTTTGCTATTTGGGTTTACCAAATGCATTGTATTATAAACTGAGTTTTGGGGCAAACTTGTAAGAGACTCAAGATTGTATCCACTGTTTCCTTGTCAATTTTATAGAAATACTTCAGGGTAACATCTTTCTCAATGGCTCTCAGTGGCATCTTTACAAAACGGTGTTTAAAAAAATTGAGCGATAATATTACAAATTTTTATACAGAATTAATTTATATACATATATCTTTCAAACATTTTTGCTAGAGATCATTAATTCAGACTGTTTCAGGTATATTAGTAGGAATTTTGTGTTTATGTTATCAGACCAAATTGGAATATGATAAAAGTTTTCAGGAATGGCCATTGATTACTCAAAAGAAGGAAAAAAAAAAAGAAAAAAAGCTGCCTCATCCATCTCCTAAAAATCCCAATCTGTCTTTAAAGGAGTGGATTTGCATAAAATCAAGATTTCAGAAATGGTATACTTGATTTAATGTTGCCAAGAAAGTATTCATCAGCACAATCAATAAATTTATTGAATTAACACCACCAAGAGATTTCAAAATTTATGATATAGTTAAATGCATCATTTGAAAGTAAAGAAAGGAAAACTTTGATTTATTCAATGAATACATTAATAATCAGAATAATAAACAATAATGATAAATTAGTTCACTAGTTTGCCATAGAACATTTTAAGTGATTCAAATATTACAACAAAGCTTATTTTCAGGAACAAATACAATGTGTAACCTACTTGGGCAAATAAAATAGTTAAAGTAAAAATGAGAAAATAAAGAGAAAATGGCAAGAAAAGCAAGAAATAAAAAAGTTAGGAAGGGAGGAGGAACAGAATAGAAGAAATATCATCTCTCTGAATTTTAACTGTCTTGTAAAAGAATTCTCAGTAAGAAATGTAGTCTGTGTAGTCTAATAGATTGATACCAAACAATTTTTTAAAATAACATGAAAATATATATTATTTTTAGAATGTTATCAATTTTACCCTCTAAGATTTGACATACTCATCCTCAGTCTTAGTCTCTAATTAAAGGGAAAATAATTATAATGGATACTACCTCTGACTATGAGATGGAAAACTTGCCAAATATAATTCATATCCTTACATTTGGTGTGACGTATCATGACTACAATGAGTTCTTTTTTCTCTTTTTTGCCTACCACTAAAATATGCATTCTTCTTTCACCCTTCTATCAATTGTACGACCTTTGCCGAATATAGCATACTGATTGGCTTGGGTGATGTTTACTAAAAATAGAAATGTTCATATGTAACCTATTGAGTTAGAACTCATTTCCTAATAATATGAAACAAACTTAGTGACAGTCACCAGAAATGTCTGAAGAAATAAAAATGTATAATATTATATTTAGACACTATAGCTTTAGAATCAGACATAACTGAATTTTAGACAATACTGCTGCAGGCAATCTTTCAAAAATAAATCTTGAGCAAATTACTTGATCTCTTTGAACTTTAGATTTCTTATTTTTAAAACCAAGGAAGAAGTATGACTAATCTAAACTTTATTATTATTATGCATAGTATCAATAGTTACATTTAATTGGAGGAACATAGATAGGTCCTGCAATGGACTACAACCTTATAAATATTCTTAAGAAATTAGAGGAAAATAAAAACATATAGCACAAACTGTTCTACTAGGGAGATATATATGGATAAATCTTGAAATATATTATCCATCACTCTTATTTTACTTATGGGGAAATTAAGGCCAAGAAGAAATCTTCCATATTTTTCCCAACTAGATATGGCACTGATAGAATTTGAAACAAACTTCTTAGTCCAGGTGTCTTTATTGACTCCTGTAATTCCTTTCACCTGGTTTTAAGAGCAACTTGATGATTATAAAGCCAACTCTTTGACCTATGGAGTGATTCAACTGACCTGCCTGAAGAGTGGGTTTTCCTTCTTCCTTCACTAGTTTATGTGGGTACAGTAGTAAGAATTGACTTCCCAAATTGATGAGGATTGTTCTTTGGTAAAAAATGACCACCACACAATAATATTCAAGTATTTTCATATTTTTACATCATTCATAAATATGCTATGGACACTTTGAATCCAAAAGACATAGATTTAAATATCTTATGTCCACTAGGACAGAGGATAAGAATAAAAAAGCAAAAACAATATAGGGTGGTAAGTCATAAATTCCTTAGCACATGAATAGGAATTTAAGAAAAAATTATAAAGAAGCTCATGACAAAGCAATTGTTACTATTTTGGAAATATCTGGAAGAATTTTCCTAAAAGATGTAAGGAATACATTTCAATTGGTCAAGAAATATTGTTGTCTGTGCTTCATTATATATACAGCACTGTAGTACGCATTATGAAGAATAAAATCAAGTTCTTCTACTCAGATATGTGATGCTAATTCTTTAAAATTATGTTTTTTATTATTTACTCTATTATTTCTTCTTTCTATATTATTGCTTATAATTCAAATAGTGGACTAGAGTTTGTTTTAAAATGTGTTTTATAAAAATGAAACAACAAATGGCAAAACCATTAAAATCTTCAATTGAGTTGCATTTTCTATTTGTAGATATATTTCCTAGTACATATATAGTATAAACAGTATATACTATATGTACTATACATATGACATTATACTATATAATGTCATAGTATGTACTATATATAACATAGTATATGTACTTTATAATATATGTGTCTATATGACATCATAAATATGTATTCATATTATGAATAATATATATTATAAAGTACACATACTATATATATCATATATATGTTCTATATAATGTATATAAAGTCATAAGTATATGCACACACATATTTTTCTTTAGGGAACACTTTTCACAAATATTATGCCATAATTTTTTTTCTGGCAAAAATGAGATTCCAAGAGACTGCTCAATATTGTGCAATAATAAATGAGAAACAGGGCAAGAGACCAGAGTCATCTAATAAATCTTGTTCACTATTCAATGTCTTTTATTTTCTCTCTTCATAAATATGATTATAAATAGTTGAAAGGATTATAATTATTTAACAATATCAGATAAACTAACTACAAATTTGATCCTTCTTTTTAAAGATTTGGGTACTTCTCTGATTCTTCTGGAAATTGCAGACTAAGTCTAGTTACAAATTAAATATTATGTTTTACTGAAATTCCCAACTTTAATAATCCAGGCCCCTTTTAAACAAATGAATTGATACATTGTGAATCTTATATTTCATCATAATGCTCATTTCCAGAGCTTTTGTATTTTCTAGGTTTTCTAATACTTGAGTTATAAAGGCCTAATTGAAAAGGTACAAAAAATATTTTAAAACCCTGCTCATAACCTAGAAAAGACATTTGATCCTCAAAATGTAAATTATACACAAAATAGTCTGTGATGTAAGCACAATATTTTATTCTTCAAATTTATTTTAAGAAACATAAGATGTTTGCATAAGTGGTTATTGATAACATTAACTTTTAAATCATTTCACTATGAATGAATGGCAGTAAAAATTAAAGATCAAAGTTTCAACTCTAAATATAAAACTTCCTGCATAGTTTTAATGCTTGAAAGTTAAATAATTTAGAGAAAATAAACTTTAGCCATTATAAAAAGCACTTTTGACATTCATGTCAACGGGACTTAAGTCAGCATGTCTCTTCTGATAGTGCAATTTGCTTGGCTCTATATTGTCAATTATAATTCCACTTTCCTGCTAAGTCGATACAATTAGATTACTACAGGGACTTCATTACAGCCACAGGGAGGACAACAGCTGAGGTATACAATTTTCTTCCTATGATGCCAGCAATAGTAAACAGTTATTGGAACAATTGTCTACAAAGGAGCAATAAAAACTGCTGCATTAAATATTGTTGTGTCATTATATCATCTCACAAAATATAGCAAAGACTTGAAAAATGCCAATGCCAGGAAAATTTTGCTTTTCCCACTTGTCTGTTTTGGTAAGTTTCCTATAAATCAGTTGTTTTTCATTTATTCATTTAAACAATTCAGAATACACATTATCTCCAGGCCTTAGATTCCTAGTTTTAAAATGAAGGGAGTGAAGAATTTATGAATATTTGATGTCTCTCCAAATAAATCTTCAACAATAAAGAATAATGATATATTCTTCTTTATTAGATTGTTGTTTTCTCATAACAATATAAATTTCAGAGCTAAAGTTTACATCTTATTCTGATATAGTCCAATAGATTCTCTACTGTCATTGCTTTAAAGTACACATGCTACATTTCACATTCAGGTTTCTATTTTCAGTTGGCATTCTAATGTAATTCTTTCTTAATTTTACAAAGTTTATCTCTTCCAAGTTTTTATGCTCATTTTTTTTTATCAGCCTTGGTATATCTCATGCATATTATTGAGTCTTAAACACCTACCATATTTTATGACTTTCCTTATTCAAAAAAAATTCTGTAAAACCAAACACAAAAACAAACTTTTAAGCAAAACAAATCAGATTAATAGTAATAAAATGTCTTTTACCAATATTCCATGACTTTTTAAGTGGAAAAAATTTCATTTTATGTGACATTAATATCTAACTAAATTTTACTGAGGGGTTATTAGTCATTGAACATTGAGATTAGTCAGAGATTGCAAAACTCTTGAAGGAAATGTGAGTGTGTCTTAACAGTGTTCGGAGTTTAATCAGACAGACTAGTAGACAAATAATTACAGTACCGTGCAAAAAGTATCACATACTGTTCCTTAGCTCACTGGCATGAATCCGTTTGTCTTTAGGTATTTCAGACATCAGTTTCACCTGAGTTTCTTTACTGTGTGAAACTACTGTAGTTGTTGGTTTCTGCTGCCTCTGATTTCATGCCTTTAAATCGGTACTGAAGTATCATTGTCAAATAATATCAACCACGCCTACCCTGGTGTGGTCAGCTGAATAATGCACCTCCTCATGCCCAAAGATGTCCAGGTTCCAATGCCTAGAACCTATGAACATATTACTTTACATGGTAACAGGGACTCTGTAGATGTGAATAAATTAAATATGTTGATAGAGTTTATCCTGGATCATCACAAAGCTCCGTTGTAAAAGGAAGCAGGAGAACCCGTGGTAGCAGGAGATGGACAATGATGAGAGAAGCAAGTGGTTGGAGGGATTTGAGGAAAAGGCTACTAATCAAGAAATGCAGCACGATTTAGAAACTGGAAAAGGACATGGATTCTCTCCTTCACCCTCTAGCAGACACAGAACTTCTGGCATCTTGATTTTAGATTTCTGACCTCCAGAATGGTAACAGAATAGATCTGTTTTAAATCACTAGGTTTGTAGTAATTTGTTTTAGCAGCAATGGGAAACAAATACACCTGCTTTCCAAGAAAATGTTAATTAAAATATTTTCTTTGGTTCTCATGTCACAGGTATTAATTTTCAATTTGGAAAGGATGGCAACAGCGGTGAAGGTGTAAGTGTTTCCAAAATATTAAGAAGTCTTGTATGTGAAAGAAATAAATCTACAGAAAATAAATGAAAAATAATTATTTAAACAAAATCAATAAAAAACAAAACCAACTCTACATTAGAACATGTTACATATTGAAACATTTTACACTGCACTGAATTTTATCCCTCCACTGCTTCCATAAGGGAATAGACTGAATTTGGATGAAAGGGTACCTATTTGAGAAATCAAATAAGTTTTCAGACTTGGGTGTGTATCAGAATCACCTAGAGAACTTTGTAAAATACAAACGGCTAGGCCGGGCACGGTGGTTCATGCCTATAATCTCAGCACTTGGGGAGCCGAGACGGGTGGATCACTTGAGGTCAGGAGTTTGAGAGCAGTCTGGTCAACATGGTGAAACCCTGTCTCTACTAAAAATACAAAAGTTAGCCAGGAGTGGTGGCACACGCCTGTAGTCCCAGCTACTCCGGAGGCTGAAGTGGGAGAACTGCTTCAACCTGGGAGGCGGAGGTTGCAGTGAGTTGAGATTGCACCATTGCACTCCAGTCTGGGCAACAGAGCAAGACTCCATCTCAAAAAATAAATGAATACATAAATAAATATAATAAAATACAAATGGCTGAACCCCACCTCCCAAGTTTGACTTGACAGCCAAGGATTTGCATCTTTATCAAGTTTGGAGTGATGTTGATGCTGCTGGTCCAGGGACCTAACCTTGGGAAACATTGAAGTAGCATAAAAAAACATGAAAACTGGAAGATCTGGGTTCAATATTACTGTCACTTTCTAGCTATATAATACCTTAACTTCAGTGATTTTCAGTTTTCTTTCTGCCCAATCTCACAATTCTATTGGGAGGATCAAACAAGAAAATATAATTTACTTAGACTGTGAAGCCATATAAAAGCATGCTGACCAGGCATAATTAATAGAAGCAAGTAGTTTACGTTTACAGTCATGTTATTCAATACTTTGTATAGTTTTCTCCAAATTGATGTATTTATTTGCAACTTTTCAGGCACTTTTTTTTTTTTTTTTTTTTTTTGAGACGGAGTCTTGCTCTGCCGCCCGGGCTGGAGTGCAGTGGCCGGATCTCAGCTCACTGCAAGCTCCGCCTCCCGGGTTCACGCCATTCTCCTGCCTCAGCCTTCCGAGTAGCTGGGACTACAGGCGCCCGCCACCGCGCCCGGCTAGTTTTTTTGTATTTATTTTAGTAGAGACGGGGTTTCACCATGTTAGCCAGGATGGTCTCGATCTCCTGACCTCATGATCCACCCGTCTCGGCCTCCCAAAGTGCTGGGATTACAGGCTTGAGCCACCGCGCCCGGCCTTCAGGCACTTCTAAAAGGACATTGGTTACTTTTCAAATTAAAAATAAAATATGCATACCTGTCTGTGTGTTGGGGGTGTCTTGTATATGTGTGCGTGCTTGTGTGTGTAAATACTATTACATTAATTCTAACAATTCAGTGTTTCCTGATTTAAGAGCCTACTCAATGTTATGACAAAAGACGTTTTCCTTAAAATTTTTTTTTACAATTACATATTATTTTCTGTGTCTCTATTATACAGATACTGTTATATTGTTGTAAGTCACTTTTGAAAACTCAATAGAGACTTGACAAGGAGAAAAGGAGAAATTTCCATATCCCAATTAGTAAAGCCTTTGTTTTATATTTTATATTTTTTCTGTAATAAAGTATTTCACCTAATACTTTTTGAATTATAGAAATGGCTTTATTTGTTTCTACACTGCTTCCTAATTTGTTATCACCTCAAAATTGTATTAACATCAATAATGATGACAAATGAAACTGGAATTAGTTCTACCCTTTCAAGTGTCCCTCTAGACTATGTTTCTCCTGGAGAACCACTGTCATCCACCACTCTTTATGTAAAGCCCTTCAGGCAAGATTAAATATAAGTCATTTCAAAATAACAGTGGTTTCTTTAGAAAACATATTCAATATTTCCTCAATGTCAAGATGCACCCAAATCCGGTAAGTTACCAAAACAAGTGCATATGTATCTGTGTCTTTCTGTTTGCACTCATACATATATAAATACCTAACATGCACAAACACATATACACACAACATGTACTGATGGGTGGCTGGAAAGAGAAAAGGAACTGATTCATAGGCAGAACTATAACAACACAGCATGTCAGGAAAATAGAACAGTGGACTGAAGTTTTGTGGCTGCTGTCAGATTCCTCAGAGCTCCTACTAGCAGCTGGCTGACCTCGAACCAATTCCCAGTTTGTTTGCAGCCTCATCTCCCTTCCCTCCCTTTATGAGGGCATCAAAATGCTTCACTTCTAAAACTCTTCCACCTTTCATGTTGTGTGCCATGTCCTTGGTAGAATGACTTCAGGGGAAACAAAATAAAGAAGAAATTATTTCCATAATAGCTTATGGGGAAAACTGAGTGCTACCTTATTGAGTGGAAAATTTAATTGTTCTGACAATTGTCCCATTTTTAAGAATGCAGCTGTGTCATGTGAACATAGAAAATTTCCCAGACCTTATGTCATTTAACTGAAGAAAAACAAATGTTAGGTTGTCCAATGTGTTGGAAAAATAACAGACCTTTTTAAAATGAATGGAAAATGCATTTTTAAGAAGACACTACAGAAACCGGCAGCTGTTGGTCCTCCAACTCATCAGTTTACACTGTTAAATAATGAGAGGAATAAAACCTGCCACCGTCAGATAGATGGACTTCGAATCCTCCAGACAGGTTGTGGTCTTTATCTCACTTAGTATCTGTCACAATGATGGGTGAGAATATACTCCGCAGTATTTGTAGGCCTTTCATTTGAATGAATTGATAGCCCCAGATGCAACCCTTTATGACTGTCTTCAGGCAAAATATTTTGCAAAACTTCTCCAATTAGTTTATGGCAAAAGTAGAAGGTTGTGCATTAACTGAATTTTGCCTAGTATATAGGATAATAATACCATAGATGATGTCTCAGAGCAAATATGAAGGAAGAGATGAATGCTTGAATCTTAAAATATTTGATGAAAAATAATTTATCATTTAGCAATAAAAATCATTTCAACATTTAATGAGGATAATTAGCATTTTGACATACCAGATCTGTTTTAAATTTTCATAAATAACAATTTCGTATGCCTTAAATAACAATAAAAGCTAACATAAATTTCTTGATACTAAAATATTTGTTTATTTTGTTTCTTTGTGAACTGAACCAGTATTTCCTTGAACTATAGTAATTGCAGCAATTTCAAAAACACTAAATAATTGGTTTAGAATATCCTCCACATGGAGAACATCACATACCGGGGTCTGTCGCAGGCTGGGGGAAGGGGAGGGAGAGTATTAGGACAAATACCTAAAGCATACGGGGCTTAAAACCTAGATGACAGGTTGACAGGTGCAGCAAACCACCATGGCACATGTATACCTATCTAAGAAACCTGCACATTCCACACATGTATCCCAGAAATTAAAGTAAAATAAAAAATAATAAAGAAACAGATTTTTTTTAAAAAAGAATATTCTCCATGTGTTTCTGTTAAAAATAAACAACTGAAAACAAACAAACAAAAAACAACCTGTCAACAATCTTTGGGAAACCCTGAAACCTAAGTCATGGTATAAGACTAGAAAATTGCGAACAACTCATAACTTCCTCAAAATGCCTGAGGTAGTTTATGGGCAGCATTTTCAAAAGTTAAACTATAAGCAACTAGGAACTGCCTATAGACATTCTTAGATAGTTTCAACTATTGTTAGAATAGGTTAATATATTTTAAATCAAAAGAGCTGCAATTGTCTTCACCTAACAAAACCTGGCTTTACTGAAGCAGCTGCTAGTTTATTTCTTCAAGCAATATATTCAAAGTCTTAAAGGAAACTCTGATGTGTGGCACTATGCGAGGTCCTCTATGGAGGGCACACAAAAGTCAAGGATTTTTAAGTTAGAATGAGAGAGAAAAAGTACTAAGGAAGCATTCAGTGCTTTCAATAGTAATAACAGATAAGATAATTTATAAATAGATTATTAGAGACACAAGTCTTCTTTCAGGAAAACTGGGAAAATGTTATATATATTATTATTATTATTATTTTGAGATGGAGTTTCATTCTTTTTGCCCAGGCTGGAGTGCAGTGGCACCATCTTGGCTCATTGCAACCTCAGCCTCCTGGGTTCAAGGGATTCTCCCTGCCTCAGCCTCCTGAGTAGCTGGGATTACAGGCATAAACCACCATGCCTGGCTAATTTTGTATGTTTAGTAGAGATGGGGTTTTACCATGCTGGCCAGGCTGGTCTCAAACTCCCGACCTCAGGTGATCCACGTGCCCTGGCCTCCCAAAGTGCTGGGATTACAGGTGTGAGCCACTGCGCCCAGCCTCACTTCTTTTTATTTCTCTTTCTCCCCCACAAGTTGACTCAACCATGAGTACCACAATGTATAACAGTAAAACTCTGTACAGTCATGTTTTCTGTTCTCTAACTTTGTGCCTAAAGAGTAAATCTACAAAACCTATTCCTTTTGCTACAGCCATCTCAATATTTATATGATTTTCACTTATTCTTCATTGCAAATAATGTTTTGAAAATACATATGAGCATAAATCTTTGAACCACTGATTTTTTAGGAGAAATGTTTGGAGTTAGAGCAAAAATTATGAGTATACTTATTTTTTCTACATATGACCGCATTGGTTTTTAAAAATGTGCAATGGCCCCCTCGGATAAAACGATTATTTCAGTGCACTTGGAAGAAAGTTGAAAATTGTCATTTTTAATGTTTTGGTAACTTTATAATTTTTATTTCATTTAAAGTGGGGCATTTTTTCATTTATTTATTAGCAATGTACATGGCCTCTTTGAGTATCTCAATAAATCTACTTATAATTGAATTTAATGTTTTCTTGTGAGTTTGCATGTGTCCTTGTATACATTCTTTATACATTAAGTTTACCAACATTTAGTTATATTTATTACAAATATCTTCCTAATTGCCAATTCCCTTCTAATTTTATGTCTTTATGTTTTGAGGAAAAAATTTGTGTATGCGTATGGGGTTTTACCATCTTTCTCTCCATATATATATACACACATATACATACACACACACAGTTATATATATATATAATTAAAATGAATGGAAAATGCATGTTTAAGAAGACACTACAGAAACAGGCAGCTGTTGGTCCTCTAACTCATCAGTTTACACTGTTAAATAATGAGAGGAATAAAACCTGCCACCGTTAGATAGATGGACTTTGAATCCTTCAGTTATATGTGTGTGTATATACATATATATATGTATGTAACTATGTGTGTGTGTATATATAACTATGTGTGTGTGTGTGTAGTTATATATACATATATATATATATAACTAAACACACACACACACACACACACACACATATACATACACACACATAGTTTTTTTTTTTTCCTAGACAGGGGTCCACTCTATAGCCAGGCTGGAGTGCAGTGGTGCAATCTTAGCTCACTGCAGCCTCGACCCCCCAGGTTCAAGTGATTCTCTCACTTCAGCTTCTCAAATAACTGGGACTACAGGCGTGCCATCATACCCGGCTAACTTTCTTTTTTGTATTTTTTATAGAGATATGTTTTTACCATGTTGCCCAGGCTTGTCTCAAATTTCTGGGCTCAAGCAATCGCCTGCCTTGGCCTCCCAACATGCTGAGATTACAGGTATGAGGCAGCATACCAGTCAAAAAGATATTTAAAAATATTATACATATCTTTCCATTGCAATCATTAGGTAACTCCAGGCAACACTCCCTCTCATGATTTAGATTTTAGTATTAAGCTCGCTTTGCCTTTTTATTTTTCTTCATCAGATGGCTGACTTAATTTTTGATCATTTCAATATCCACATAATGTTTAAAATATGCAGATGTCTCAGATTCTAAACCTCCTCTCCTCCAACGATACTGTGGTCTTCCCTACCTTATTCATTCAATAGCATGATCATATGCAAAACTGTTTCATCAACAACACCTTCATCTCCATTCATCAATTCAGACATTCTTCTTCAACTACTACTCAGAAAACTTTCTAAGGTTCCATTCCAATGATTCAATCAATACCTCCACTATTTCCTCAAATCCCTCCTCACCTATTTTTGATGCAATGTCTACCATTATAATCAGTATCTTGTATACATTTTCAATGTATACATTGTCCCACCCTTGCTTTTTTTGTATTTACTTGTCAAAACCACCTCTACACTGAAATCAAAATTCTCTTGCCTACTCAGCATGTACATTCTCAGGTAAATGTGGAAAGACACACAGCCACGCTGACTGGTCTCCCATTAATCTCACGAGTACAAATCTCACTGTGGCTTTTAATCTCTTTCTCTTGTCAATTTACCCTTCTGCTCAGCTATTCATGCTGGTTTTCTCTCTTCTCTAATATCTAGCCCCTTCTTGTCCTCCTGGGAGAAAACAGAATAGGGCTCGAAAATGGCTTCTCAGCTCTCGCTTCACTAAATTTGAAGTTGTACATTCATCTACACTCATAAATTCTGCCTTTCTTTTCCTAATGAACACATTTGTCCCTCGCTAAAACACACCTCTGTACTCTTTCTTTTTACTAAAGCTCTGACATTAGTCTTCACTTCTTAATCATTAGTTGTTCCCTCTCCGCAGAGAAACTCCTAGCATTTTATGAACATGTAATATATTTTTCCATCTTACAAACAAAAGATGCTTGACTCCACACTCTTTACATTCTCTTCAGTGGCTGCCTTATTTCTTCACATCACTTCATAGGTAAGAAAAATTTAAAAAAAAAAGATAAAAATGGGAAAAAAAATCTTCAAATAATTATTTTTGTAGTCTTTACATTGTCTTTCAAACTTCAATCCTATGAGGTCTTTATCCTTAGCAAGAGAACAAAGCTACTCAAAAGTCATCAATAATTAATTACAAAACCTCTGTTTATTTCATCTAGTAGTAGCATTTAACCCGGCTGATTATTTATTCCTTTTTCTATGGTTTCTTCACTTGGACTTCTGGGCACCACCCTCTCTTGGATCTTATTCTGCCTCACTGCCTTGTCTTCTTGGTATTTGTTATTGCATTTTCTGCATTCACCCAGCCTCTACTCCCTTGAGTGCCCTTGGGCTCAATTCCTGTGCATTTCTCCATCTATTTCCTTTAATGCCATCTATATACTGATGACTCAGAAGGGTAAATCTCCAGATATTTCTCTGAAATCTGAGATCTATCATCTCTCTACTCAGATGAGTTGTGTACTCCACATCCTCATTGGAATCTCCTCCTGCAGAGATTGTTCTACCCAGAGGGGAGAGGACTGGAATCTCTACCCTGACATTACTCAGTCATTAGTTAAGGGCTCTCTCAGTGTGGGAGAGTCAGACTTCCCAGGCAGTTACTGAAAATACGGATTCCTATTAGCCAAGCACAATTATCCACAGGAGGATGCAGGTATAATCCATTAGCAGACAAGAGGTACTGCACCCAGGGGTAAATGCATTTGCTGGTAAAGGGTATCACAGCACATCCTGCACTCTGATTCAGCCTGTGATGGCTATGTCATGATTTCAACTAAAAAACAATACATATCCATCATTTTAAATTAAAGGTGTCCTTGTACTATATTAGTGTTTAAGTATGAAGTTTTAAAAAAGAATAAAATTAACTCAATTGTTGTACTTAATAAAAATTAAATCAATAGTAGAACCCACCACTTCACTTAGAAAACATTAAAATAGAATTCAAGCCTTCTGATATTTTTTTCTGACCAACTTAACCTCAAAGTAATTTTGATTCTGAATCGGCTATGACTTTTTCCATATATTTCCTTATACTTTTAGTGCATATGTCTATATTATCCCTAAAATATATGTTTTATACATTTTATAATACATTTTATACATTTTGTATATATATAAAATGATATAAATCTTCTATACATTATATAAAATCGATCATATTGTATATATCTCTTTACAACTTGATTATTTTTCTGCTAATATTATTTGGCAGATTCAATCACATTTTAATACATCTATAATTTATTCATTTCACTGCTAATTCTATTGGTGATTAAATCATAATGTATACATTCAATATTTTTGATGGACAGGTAGCTTGTTTTTATTTATTTCCTGGTATCAAAAGTGATTGGTTAAACATTCCAGTCCACAGTTTCTTCTGTACATAAATAAGGTGTTCTGTAAGGTTTTTATCTAGAGAGTACAATTTTCGTTGAAATGGTAGGTTTAAATGTTATTAAAATAAAATGAATGGAAGAATACAATTAGTTTCTTGAACTTGGTTCCTTTTTTTTCAAAAATCATGAAAATAAATATTCAAAAGAATATCTGTAAAGTTGACCTTTTGGACAATTTATATGTTTTTTATGTATGGAGACAGGAGCTTATTTTCTTTCCCGAACCTGTTCTAATACGTAGCGCATACCTGGTATTTGATTGTTTACAAAATCTGTACACAGTCTTCACTGGGATTATCTTTTCTTGTTGGTAGCAGAATGTGTTTATTTTCCTCAATGCGGCAGATATGAGAAAATCTATAAGGATACATTTCAGTGCTGCATTAGCAAGGAAAGTAAAAAACTGGCATTTCTTTTTTGTTGCAAGTTCTATTCTAGAAGATTTATGTGCAGCCCTTTAATTAATCCTTAAAACCTTATGATGTGGATATATGGTAATTTTTCTGCTTCAGAGAAAATATTATCCCCAGGTCATACAGCTAGGTTTTAAAAAAATTCTCCATTTTAACCAACATTTACTTCAAAACACGGTATGAATTTGAGTTGTGTTTATGACAGTGAGGTAAACTTGGTTTAATGAGTAATGCACATGTCACCCAGGCATGGTGGCTCACATCTGTAATTCCAGGTGGGAGGAATTACCTGGGAGGTAATTGGGAGGCTGAGGTGGGAAGATTGCTTGAGCTCAGGAGTTCAAGGCCAGCCTGGGCAACATAGTGAGAGCCTCTCTGTGGTGAAAAAACAAATTAATTAAATAAATTTTAAAAAAATTAATGTACGTATCAAAGAATAGCCTAAGTCATTCACCTAGGTTTTGTGTATTATAATATCATCTGTCTTTCAATTCTGCTTTGAAGTCAGTCTCTATACCTGAGCTGATATTTTCCTTTCCCTATGCTTCTCTGGCAGCATTTCATATCCTGTTATTCTGTACTGTAGTTGTCTGTTATAACTGTGAGTATAATATCCCTCACTGGAATTTCAGCATCTTGACAGCCATAACCTTAAACTATGTATATACGGCATCTTCTAATTACCACTTCTCAGCTGAAAGGACCGTGCTTCATAGGCAGAGACCTAGGGAATCAGAGTGTAAAGGAAGTAACACCATCAACTAAGGAAAAGGAGAGTTGATAAGCAAGGCATGGTTGTCACAGGGTATTGGGAAATCATACACTAGGCATGGCGAAGTAGAATCAGTAGGGAAAAAAAGAAAGCCATGCATAATCTAGGAAAACATTCAGGCATGGCTTCAGAGACACAAGGAGGATTTTAATAGGGGACTGGACATATATGCCAGGGGCAACCCATTCTGAAGGACCTAGGTGGTCTTGGAGTGCATTCTCAGGCTATGAGATACTGCCACCCTTGGGTCCATCTAAACCTTCAATCTTGAAAACCACAGACTTTGGAAATAAACAGGTTTTTTGATCTAGAAAAACGCCTTGAAAATTAAAGGTACTCAGCAACGACAGACATAGACATTTAGAAGTAACTCAAGGCAAACTTCTCATTTTATAATCAGGAAAACTGAACTGAAAACAAGATATCAGTTAAGTCATTTGAGATGTCTCACAGCAAATAATTGTTGAAAAAAGGCTATTTAAAATGCCAGGAAATGGTTGTTATCTATCTATCTATCTATCTATCTATTTTTATATTATATGTCTTTCATCTAAAAGTCAACCCTTAACTTTATTAAGATACCACCAAGAAGCTTAGGTACCCAAAGATGTAAAAGAAAGAAACTTCAAGTATCTTCAAAGTGACAGCATTTTATAAATAGTGATATTTTAAACAAGATCATGATAAAGGTTTTAGGAGTTTCTTTTAAATAAAAATTTAAACTTTCATATAAGTTTATATGGTGAGATAGAAAGACCCACAAATGCAATTTAGATATGATTAATTTTTCTTGACACTTTCAATGATAGCAGTTATTTGTTGTTGTTAATTCCTCACAGGCTTTCAAGTAAAATAAAGTTGCTGCTTTCTCTCAAAACATTCTACCCTAGTAGGTGATTTAGCTTCTTGAGGTCAGTACCCTTGTCCTGTCTTTGTTGTGCACTTTTCAGAAAAGCATGCAATTGTTGACTACACTGTTAAGTATTCAAAAACAATATGATAAAATTATTTAGTTATGCTTGACCCGCTGATCTTGTTTTCAAACTAAGATTCCATAGCGACATATCTCACAGTTACTATGTGAAAAAAATAACAAACTGCCCTAAAAATAATTCAACATCCTTAACAGTTCATCCCAA
Organism: Colobus angolensis palliatus; assembly: GCF_000951035.1. Taxonomy (NCBI): domain Eukaryota; kingdom Metazoa; phylum Chordata; class Mammalia; order Primates; family Cercopithecidae; genus Colobus; species Colobus angolensis. Next base: position 4,425,322 of record NW_012114488.1, on the reverse strand, counting down.
CTGTAGCTCAACAATCATATTTTTTGTTCCCTGAGAAACTATCTATTGTGACTGTTTATTTGAAATATACTACTCTCATTTGTCACTCTTTTTTAATATTATAAAACATATCAAAAATGCTGCTGTAATGTATGGATGCCACTTCCTGTATAAGCAAGGTACAAATAGACTCTTATAGAAGAAGAATGAAAAATCACCTGCATTTCACCACCAACTTCAATCGATTGTCAGTAGCTGCCTGGAGAGTTCTTTCTTTGAGAGAAATTGTGAGGCCTAGTGTAGGCTCAGCAGGAACATATGCCAAGATCATATGCCAAGATCAATTATTGATGTCTGCTGTGGGCATATAGGAGAATGGGGTGACAATGTATAAACCATGAATTTTTTTATCGGTGCACTAGAGCTTGAAATATGTATTCATTTTAATTACTGAGACACAGGCATATTCTTGCTAGATGAGTGTCATGTCAGGTACAATATACTCTAAGAATGTACAATGACTTTTAGAAGGCTTGTTTACTACATGTTGCAATGAGGTGATAATAGCCCTATAAAAGGATTATCATTCCTGCAGGATATGATTGTCAAAGTAATAGAATGCCACAGCTCATAGTATTGTTTCCACTATTAACCCATTATAAAGGGAGACTGCTGTAAGTCTTTCAGAAAATTTAAAAAAATAGCCAAGAGAGAATTGTTACTTTTACTTAAATATATTTTGGTCTGACTGCTGATATCAAAGAAGAGATAGTCATAGAAATTCAAGTCACTGTTAGACACCACAACCTTATACTGCCCCTTTATATTGGAATAAAAAGATTTACCTCTGGTCTCCAAATAGACCGTTCAGTAACAGTTCCTACAGAGATTAAATTAACGAATGACAAATGTCAAGGTACTTTGTTTGCAACATGGAAATATTAATTGATGTTATATGACCATTTACTGTCTGCTTTTATAGTCAGTCTTGCTCTGTGGTATTGAACCTAATCTCCGTAATTTGAGTCCATTATTTGTTTCTAATTAATCTCTTAATTTGGGGCTATATCCTGGCTCCAGTTAATTTGTTAAAAGGATTCAGCAGAATATTCAGCTATTCTGCTCCTTGAAATGACTCCTTGAAATGTAAAATTCAAAAATAACAAGCAAACAGTGACTCCATTAAAAATTACATTTAGTATTCTTTTTTTTACTTTTTAAAATCTTTTTAAAGTTTTTTTTTACGTTTTGTGGGTACATAGTGAGTGTATATATTTATGGGGTATGTGAGATATTTTGATTCAGGCATACAAAGTGTAACAATCACATTAGGGCAAATGGGGTATCTGTCATCTCAAGCATTTATCCTTTGTGTTACCAACATTCCAGTTATGCTCTTTTAGTTACTTTAAAAATGTGCATTTAAGTTGACTATAGCCACCCTGTTGTGCTATCAAATACCAGAGCTTATTAATTTTTTTCTATCTTTTTGTACCCATTAACCATCCTCCCAAGCCCCTCCATGCCCATATCCTGCCCAGCCTCTAGCAACCATCAGTTCTAGTCTCTATCTCCCTAAGTTCAACTGCTTTCATTTTTAGCTTCCACAAATTGGTACATTCTAGAATTTCACTCACGATGTTGGATATAAAAGTGAAAACATCATAGAGAGTGCTGACTTCACTTCTTGTTTGCAGATATAGCTACTGTTTCATTAGAAACTGTGTAATCTGATCATTTTGAGAAGTAACAGTCAACATTTAGGTGAACAGAAAACATACGGGAATCTTACGTAGGAAATAAAAAGGAATAACTGAACAGATGAGGGAATGAGATGGCTCTTTGTGCTGAAATGAAAAGATGAAGTAACTGTTGTCTCCTAGTTTTATTTGTAGTTATTTTATTACCTTTAAATATAATTAAATGTCAGTTTCTATAAACTCTCTAATAGTATGCCAAAAACCTGATAATCATTCTGTATACCTTCATATATGTTAGCACCACATCTACTTTGTCTATAAGTCTTGCCAATTACACCTTTAAAATATATCACTAGTATACCCATTTTTCTCCAACTTTTCTATTACCACCTAGGTACAATGTATAGCCATGTCTTTATTATTGCTAAAATAGTCTTTTTATTAGCCATCTCCTCCCTCCTTTACATATTGACCTATTACTTCCAATCTATTCCTTATCTTACAGATAATCTGATTTGTTTTTTAACATACATGTATACATGATGATGCTACTTTCTTACTTCATATTCACTAATAGCTTTCTATTGCACTCCTTATTTGGTTCCTAAACCCCCTCAACTCAGCACCACAAGTTCTAGCCGCAACGGCTTTGTAATTTGTTCCTCAACAACACAAAACTCGATCTCTCTAAGGTCTTAACTTGTGCAATTCTCACTATGTGTTAAGTTCTTGCCCAGAACTTCGCAGCATTCTGGCGTCTTCTCATTACTCTGGGTCTTCTGGTATCCACCTAAAGGGCAGGAATTATATGACTACATCAACCAAATTGGTCCTTTGCTCCCTTCCTCCCATCATAGTAGTCTGTTTCATTCGGCATATCATTCTTTGAGAAACTGAAATTAAATAAGTTTGTTTATTGTTTTCCCTTACCAGACTAAAATTCTGAAATGAAAAGTCCACAGGTATTTTGTTCACCACAGTACACGAAGTATACAGTAAAATGCCCGGCACATGGTTAGTGTTAAATGTCTTTTTGTGGAGGAGTGAATAAGAAGAAATGCTATGATGTGGTTTATTTTTTGTTGCTGTTATTGCTATGTTTAGTGATAATAGTGGCTTTGTTTTTACAGTTAAGACTATTAAGTATTAAAGATGTGAGGTAAATTGATCAATAGGTGGAAAATCCAGGATATAGCTCAGTATGTGAGGCTAATGTTATTGCTTCTACTAGTACATAATACTGTTTTCATATTCATCATATAATCAGGAAGCATACTGAAATGGGAAAATCACTGACCCAACAGCTCTGGATTTAAACAATGGCTCATCTATTCATTGACGGTGACTGGTCCTCAGTTTTTTCATCTGTAAAATGGGGATAATAACTTTTATCTTGTGGACTTACTTTGAAGATTGAACAAAACCATAAATGCATACATATATACAAAACAACAGACATATACTGAAAATTAAATAAAATTTACTTAGTCTTTTGTTTCCCAATGGTTGATCCCATACACTTGGCCTTCTTTCTTTACCAAATTGTTAATTATCCTTCAGACTGTACATTTCCAATATTAACATTTTTATCACTGAATCATGATCATCATTGCTTAAACATAACTTTTCTGAATTTCTTTTTTAAAATGTCTGATGGGTTTCATGTCCTATACTATTAATCCAATTAATTGGATAATTCAATACTAGTTAATATCCTGAGTTAAAATCATCTATTTTCAAACAGATATCATTTCCCCTCCAATATGGTACATTGATTCTTCATAACATTTATGCAGGAAAATTTGGCAGCAGCTATAAACCACATGCACTCTTGAATGCTGCCCAAATTGACAACAATTTCAATTAACCATCCAGACTGTGAGCGCCAGCAAAATGTGCAGGGCAGTGACAATTATAAAATAGACAGAAAGTAGTATTGATCTCAACTTGTGGGATCTACAATCAAGAAAAGATAAATGTAAAGTTAAAAGTATCCAGAGGAACAAGGTTTTCAGCTCCTCTGGATAATTACGTTAACACCGGCAGATGGAAGCACATATACAAACTATACCTATGTGCCCAGTGTAATCTCATTCATATATTTGCACAGTATTAGAAGAAGGTTTTAGAGTACCACTCAAAAATAATTTTTAAAATTGCAGTTAAAAATACATTCAGGCCACTTGGAGTAATTGTTTCTGCTGTAAGAGACAAAACCCAGCTATTTGAAAGTTTCTAATGAAAAACAGAAAGGTGACATGATTTTCAGAATGAGAAATAAGATTACAATGTCACTGTTTATTGTCAGCAGGAGAAGCATATCCTTACTGTTACGTCCCTTGATTACTTCCAGCACAACAATAAAACCACAACAAAAAGATAATCACAAGGAAAAAATGCTAATGGACTGCTTTTTAAAAATGAAGTACCAAAACTCTCCATAAGGTGGAACGAAAATAACATCTGAATACAGCTTTCCACAAATTCATTCTACTTACAGAGTTTATTCAAGGCTTTTTTTTTTTCTTTTTTTTTCTTTTTTAAGTGTGGTAAATGCAAGGGTATTTGTTTGTTTTGAATTACCTGAGGCTGGGTAATTTATAAAGAAAAGAGGACTCTTTGGCTCACCATTCTGCAAGCTGCACAAGCATGGTACCAGCATATGCTCAGCTTCTGGAGAGGCCTCAGGAAATTTTACTCATGGCGAAGGTAAGGGGGGCAGGGAGCAGTTGTGTCACATGGCAAGAGAGTGAGAGAGACAGGAGGAGATGCCAAACTCCTTTAAACAACCAGCTGTCTTATCAGCTGAGTAAGAACTCACTCATTACCACGGGGAAGGCAAGAATTACTAAGAATTAAATAAAATTAGATTGAGTCTGTTGTCTTTCTCAATGATCATCAACATACATTTGGTGGGGCCTGGTGGAAGGTGTATGGGTCATGGGGGTGGATTCCTCAAAAAAGGCTTGGTGTGGGGGATGCACCCCCACGACCCATGCACATTCCACCAGGCCCATGTCCAACACTGGAGACCACGTTTCCACATGAGATTTGGAGGGGACAAATATTCAAACCACATCGGCAAGTGTATCAATTTAAGGTTCTGAAAAAAATGAAAAGGAAGAAGATCCAGCTTTTCCTAACATCATTAATACTCATATAATAACAGGCTCCTTACGACAATTTAGATGAAATTTGACTCTGGTGATTGAAGAGTAGGAAAAAAAGCAGAACAATTAATTCTACCTTTAAAATTTATTATGATGGAGGGTGTCTTCCATGTTGTTTCATATATTTTGTAGAAAAAACAATCAAATATTTGTTTTTATGATGAACTATTTTAAATCTTTTAGTTAATTATCTTTTTTTTTAGGGAAGATAATGTAAAGATCTCAATGGTTGTCTTTAGCTAAATATAGATTCTATTTGAGATGGTAATAATATAACAAAATTGTATTAAGATTTACAAAAATGAAATTTTTGCCTGGGGTTATGTTTGGTTTATTTATTTCCTTATTTATTCTTTTATTTGTTGTTATATAACGTCAATGCCAGTATTACAATGAAATAAATTAGTTTCTCCATTGAATATTACCTTGGAACAGAACCAAACACTTTGAACAGAAGTTTCCAAGTAATATATCTGTCACCAGATGTCTATAAGTCACTTTGAGGTTCCTGAAAGGAAGATGTTAGGCAAGTAATATAATTTCTTGAAAAAAACCCCTTAATTAAATTAGACCTTCTGGCATGATGAAAAGCACTGCATGAAAAATTTAATTGAAGATAGAGGTAAATTTTATCCTCAATTTATCAAAACTATATGAGGTTCAGAGACATGGTAAGAATGGTGTAATGATATTCAGCATTTAAAATCCACGTTTCTGATATATCATTCTAAAAGTCGGAGGGGACGCTCCAGTCCTTTGTGTTCCCAGAACTGAAGCCAGAGCTAAATTTGGTACCTGAGCTGATAAAGGTGCTTTCTAAAAGAGCAGTGATTTGTATACATCTCTCATTTCTCTTTAAGTAGCCCAGTAGAGAAACTATTCAGAAGGAGAAAAAAAAGACAGCAGGCTAATGTGACGCAGAGTTATCTATGACCTTCTTATTCTTTTACAAGTGAGTATGACAGCTTTGAGCACCCTGATTTGTTTAATGAGTCAGTAAATAAGCTCAACTTAAACAAAAATAAATAAATTGAAGGCTTATTGATATTTATGTTACAAGTTTGTTCACGAGGGAGATTTCAACTGCTATGATCTTATTTAAATCAACTGATATTAATTGGGGGTTTATAAGGTTTAAGTCACTGACCTAGGCCCTGATGGAAATCTTTGGGGAGGCAAGTTCCTAGCTACTTTGCAGAGACCAGTCTTTTAAGTGGGGAGTAAATTTGCAGGATGGCAGAATATGTCGCCCCAACCTATATTACGCTGGTACAGGAATCACCTTGACCTAAAGACACGTGAGAAACAGCAGATGTAAGAAGGGCATTTGAGTCTCCCCATTTTCTCCCTGAAAGCAGGAGATCAAACTGCTATGTGAAAGATGCCCTCCCTCTTCAAAACAAATGAATCATTCTTTGATGGACAGTCAGAACTGAGAGGATCCCGCACAGATTTTCTTAGAGTAATTATTCTTCTTCTTTAAGCTTCCACATATAACTTACATTTCCTCAATTGCCTCGTTTTGTTTAACCTAACACAAAGCATGTAGATTCTGTCATTTATTTGGGTCTCAAGAACCCTCTTTATCAGGGCTCTTGTGTCACATAAAACTCATCTTAAATGTATGTGCTTTTCTCCTATTAATCTATCTCATGTCAACTTAATTCTCAAAGTCAACTTGGACACTAAGAGGATAGAGGTAAAATTTTGCTTCTCCTACAGGGGCATAGAAATGATGATGATGTAAGGCAGAAAATACGTTTCATAAAACGAAAAAAATAAGATGCATCTGTTGTAAGACATAACACACAGACATTGCCTCAAGGAGAAGGAAGGCTCAAACCTGAAGGAATTAATAGGATAGTTAAGTGTTCACACAGATACTTCATCCTCAAAAATTGAATTGTAAAGCTAAAGAATGGAATGGAAGATAGGGAAAGTGAAATACTCAGATAATATTTATGGAATTTAAGCCCAATATTTTTTACCACTATTTTACCAGTACCAAACCTTCATATTAATTCTTCCTTTTAAAAATTATATTTGCTGTTTTGCTTGATAGGCTCAACTACTTGACTTAAATTTATGTTTTAATAATTCAAAAAGCACAAATCAAGAAAGAAATCTTTTATTTGAAAATAGTAAAATAACAATAATCAGCTGGATAGCGATCCATGAATTAAAATTATCTAAAATGTCTATTTTCTTTGCTTTATGGATATATTTCTCATTTTTAAAATCTGTGACTCAAAGGTGATGCTTACTTTGCTCTACCTCAATGCTGAATCTTTCCTCTATCCTTTTCAAATATCTTTAGATTTAATCTATTAATATGCCTATCATTTTTATTCCCTTTGAGAAATAACCTTCACTATCTCAAATGGAAAGAGTAAATGAATATGTGGATCTATGTATGTCTGTAAATGCATGAGCTAGATTGCAGAATTCTTTCTAGGGAAAAATGACACCTTTAGAGATTACTGCTTTCTATAAAAAGTTTCTGGGAATAAAGATATATTAGAGTTGTTTTAAATTCCATTTTATTGGTCTCCGTGCTGAAAGTTACACAAATCAATAATCAGTAACACATAAATAAAATTAACATGAATTAATGAAGAGTCCTACAGTAATTTAGAGTGATGTATTTTGTCCTTTGTTAGTTTAACATTCCTTCAAATGCAAATGGAACATTATTTTCTTGATAGAAGCTACAAACCTCCAATATAGAAAAAATTGTAGTAAAATTTATTTGTGCAAGATTTTTCATAAAGAAATATTTCCATATGTAGTTGAAGTCCTAATGTGACCTATGCCACAAAACACTGGAAATAATACAAATCTGTATTAGGGAGACTGACTAATAAAATACAGGATGTAAACACAATAGATTGCTATGTAGTCATTAAATGGGCTGAAAAAAATGGTTTTGATGCAAAAGTTTGTCACTCATGAGCCAATGGAGTAAATATGCTATTTGCACTGTGTAAAATACAGGTATATATGATATGTAAATACTATGTCTTAAAAAGTCTTAGTAATTCTTATTGCTCTAGGACAAGGCATCTGTTTAAGGGAGGAATTAATAAGCCATTAAAATATTTATTTAGCATTTGTCCTTCAAATTTGGATTTTGAAAAACATTAGCTATGAAAACGTATATTTTTACATGCAAAAGTGAGGCTGTTCTTTTTTTTCTATGATGGGCAAAGGTGTTGATATGGTTTGCCTCCTCACCCAAATCTCATCTCTAACTGTAATCCCCATGTGTTGACGGCGGGAACTGATGCAAGGTGATTGGATCATGGGGGCAGTCTCCTCCATACTGTTCTCATGATAGGGAGTGGGTTCTCATGACATCTGATGCTTTACAAGTGTTTGGCAGTTTCCCTCTGTCCTCTCATTCTCCTGTTCCCTTGTGAAAAAGGTGTTTGCTTCCCCTTCACTTTATTCCATGATTGTAAGTTTCCTGAGGTTTCCCCAGCCATAAGGAACTGTGAGTCAATTAAACTTCTTTCCTTTATAACTTACCCAGACTCAGTGAAGTTCTTTATAGCAGTGTGAGAATGGACTAATACAGAGGTTTATGGAATTATAGCCACAAAGCTTGGATTAGTCAGAACCTAGATTTTTCTTTTTTTGCCCCAAAGACCATGGAATTGAAAGAATTCAGATATTTTTATGAGGACAGGTTTCTGTTCCAAAGATAACAAGAAGGAGTTTTTGTTGTTGTTGTTGTTGTTGTTGTTTTAAGGATTCTCACTCTGTAGCCCAAGCTGGAATGCAGTGGCGCGATCTCTGCTCACTGCAACCTCCACCTCCCAAGCTCAAATGATTCTCCTACCCCAGCCATCGGAGTTGCTGGGATTACAGGCGTGTGCCATCACACCCAGCTAATTTTTTGTGTTTTAGTAGAGACGAGGTTTCACCATGTTCCTGAGGGTGGTCTTGAACTCCTGGGCACAGGCTATCCACCTGCCTCAGCCTCCCAAAGTGCTGGGATTACAGGTGTGAGCCACCAGACCTGGGCAAGAAGCAGATTTCTTAAACAAGAGAAAATAAGGCTCCTGGTCTGGGGAAAGGACTTAAATTGTAGGGATAGGAGAGCACAGGAGGGAGGCTGCACGAGGGTGCATGCTGAGTGGGGGCCCTCCACAGGACCTTGGAGGACCTAAATGAGAGGTCACAGCATAATTTTTATAATGTTTTAACTAGTATGAAAGTTTATGATGTAATGTGCTTTGCTATTCCAACCTGAAAATACTTTCCATAACATAATATCATCTATTATTTTGATTTTATTGAATTGAAAGAAACTAGTAAGTTTATGAATGTATTTTTGGAACCATTCTTAGGTGGATAACTAACAAAAGAAATGGCAAAACACCCTGTTATAATATTGTCTCTTAAATAAAATCTATAAATCATGCTCCTTTAGGACCATGAAATTCAGGTAACTTGAACTGAAATGTATTGAATAACAATATCAAGGTGATATACTCTTGCAAATAGTATTTTGTTTTTTACTTGTGTAACAGGAGCTAATAAATTCTCTCTTACTATGCTCAATCATTAAAAACAAATCCTTCTAAATTTCAGAGCATGCAAAATTTGCAGGGGTATACTCCATTAAATCATGTAAATGATATGCAAGCCACTGTTAAAATAATTACATCATTTTTAATATACTGGAATCATCTGCAAATTCCAAAGGTTTAAAGGTAAGAGTTATGGAAAGGATTACAGGAAAGATGTGAGGATTAAACAGGGGTTTAATGAAGCTGGCCACTCTTTTCGAGGAATGAAATCGAGATTGAAGTGGCAACCAATTCACATTATTTACATGCTGTCAACTGAGGTTATCAAAACCAGTAGAACGTAAAAAAAAAAAAAAAAAATCAGAATTTAGCAGATGTTATCTTGCCATGAAACAACTGACTGATTTATATATGACATTGACAGATTGATTTTTTTTAAAAACAAAATTCATTGGCAGTTTAAACTATGTCAGTTTAGACACTGCCTTTGGCCACTCACACTCGTTTGAAAGCATACAGTGAGTTATGTAACAAACACTAGATTTAATCCTTCAGATTACATTACATTAAATTATGTCATCCAGAACAATTACCCTAATGTCCGTTGCTAAATTAAATGTGTTGTCAAGAAACTAATTAGATAAACTTGAACCTTTTGAACTGAAAATGAATTAAATCTCCAAACCAACTTGAAACACTACTGAATTTTTAAACAGCATAGGAAAATATAAGAAATAAAAATTGAAGAACCTATTTTTCCATATAATTTCAGTACTGAATATAATTCCCATACCAGCCTCCTATAAATTTAAGCATCGCACTCTCTCAATACAGAGTAAAAAAATGTAAACTAAAATTTCTAACATGAACAAAGCTCTGTATATGCATTAATATGGTAAATGTGATTGTATTTTTCTATTTATCTCTACATCATTTTATTCAGAAAAGTATTTGCGGCCTTTTATCTTTCGAGATCTATCTATTAAAGACTATTTAATATTCTCCTTTTGTGAATAGTACCGTGACTCATCAAAATTCAAAATGCAAACTTTCTCTCACCACCTTTGATTCTACTTCATTTTTAAGTTGCTACTACCAACAGTTTGTAGTTAGAGTTAAAAAAATTTTTAAAAGATGACTACAGAGGGAATACGTGTAGATAAAAGAGAACAAGAGACTAATAAGTTTTTGATAAGTGAAGAGAGTTAACGTAAGTGGTGGGGGATACATTTGAAGCCCAGTGCATCTAATAAATGAAGAAAAATGAATAATAAAATATTTGAATAAAAACCAAATTAATTATATGTAATGTTTACAACTAAAATGTAAAATAACCCAAGCATTACAAGTTTATCACTTTATATATAGCGATAAATATATATCATTTTATATATACATATACACACATATGTGTATATATGTGTACACACACGTGTGTATATACACACGTGTGTGTATATATATGAAAACTTGCTACAAAAATATTAAAAGTGAATTTTTTGGAAGTTTAACACAATGTAAAAAACATTGATAGTAGACATGACAGTAAAGGAGAAAAATTATGACTGTACTACATCTGGACACTTTCTCCCATAACACTGTTAAATTAAATAAGCAGGAGGCCTTTAGCCTGTTGACTCTGTACTTTGAATTCTTACATAACAAACTGCAGTCTAACTCACTTTAAATTCAAACTAAGAATATAGCAAATAGCCAGTTTGCAGCCACTTGCAAGCAACTCACTCATCACACCATCCCTGAAAAAGGGAGATGCCCAGCTGTAGCCACTCAGGTGATTTCTCTTCTCTGCTCCTGTGTCTGGCCTGTAAAAGCTCACTGCTCTCACTGCTGGGTGGAGCTCTCTGCATCCCTTCTGCTTCTAAGCACTGCCTGATTCGAAAATAGTTCTTTGCTCAAATAAACTTTGCTTAATTTAATTTGTCTAAAGTTTTTCTTTTAACAAGTGTCAAGAATATAGTAAGAAAAAATACACTGAAAACTTTATACATTTCTTTCATAGATGATAGATCCTGAAAAGATTTTAAATATCACCCCTGAAGAACCCAGTAAGAGCTACACTACCTGGGTCTTTGTCAAACAGAAAATTGTAAGCATTAAGTTTTGCGGAGATGTCCTTAAATAAACCAATAGTTGCAACAATCTAGAGTAGTGTTTCAAATATGTTTTATCACAACCTAGAGTAAGAAATGCACTGTACCTTGCAACACAGAACATTTACATATATGTATAAATATTGAACTATTATATGTGCAAGTGTCAATTCTATTTCATTTCATCCCATTCAATTCTATACTGGGCCTATTCTCTCCTATCTTATTCTACTTTATTCTATTACACTTAGAATAATTTCTGGCCACAATCCAGCTAATGGATTAAGTAACTCACTAATGGGTCATGATTGTAGTATGAAAAACACTCACGCCTGTAATCCCAGCACTTTGGGAGGCTGAGGCGGGTGGGTCACGAGGTCAGGAGATTGAGACCACCCTGGCCAACACGGTGAAACCCCGTCTCTACTAAAAATACAAAACATTAGCTAGGTGTGGTGGCGGGCGCCTGTAGTCCCAGCTACTCAGGAGGCTGAGGCAGGAGAAAGGCATGAACTCGGAAGGCGGAGCTTGTGGTGAGCCAAGATCACACCACTGCACTCCGGCCTGGGGGACAGACTGAGACTCCGTCTCAAAATATTAAATAAAATAAAATAAAAAATAAAAGAAGAAAGAAAAAGATTCTGTCTCAAAAAAGAAAAAAAGAAAGAAAAGAAAAAGAAAAAGAAAAACCCTGAATTTGATTGATGATTAATGCACAGACGATCACAATACACATAAAAAAAAAAAAGATGTAAAATTTTTTCTACTTTGGTTCTCTAAAGTTTAAGCTTCCCGAAAGCATATCGTTACTCTATTTTTGTATTTTTACTAGTAGGTTTACACAGTAAAGAAATGTTATTTTTTAACCTAAAAAATTATACAAATTAGTGTTAGTCACGACAGAAAATCATCAAGTGTAAATTGTATACAATTCATAAAAACTACCTAAAACATTCCTGTCCAGGTGTTTTCCAGTTTCTCTTTATAAATAAACTTGGTGAGGGAGAATTCAGTCACTGAGCTTATTTAAAAAGAGAGACTGGAAAACTGAGTATGTTAGTCAACTGATTATTTTTCAGGACACGTTTAATTTAGACTAGATATAACCAGATCCCAATTTAAAACCTTGAAAATAACAAATAAATGCCATTGTAAAACACCCAAAATAGTAAAACTCAAATTTTATTGTTAGCAATTTAAAATCTACATAACTCTTATCTTTGTCTATTTTTACATAACCTCAGCACTGTCCTTAAGGAACTTAAAAATTTAGTTGGAAAGATACAACAAAATTACCTTTAGATTGTCCTCTGCTACTTCCCAGCTATATAAAACAGCTATTTCCTTTCTGAGCTTTCACATTCCTTTAATATAATTAGATGTATTTGTAGTGAGAAAAAAGGAGTAATTCAGATATTGGGAAGAGAAAAAAATCTTAATATAAAACACAATACTATGAAATATAGGATCATTTTTATTATACTAAATTTTGAGAGAAAGAAAGAATCAGTTTAAGCTTCCCTTGATGATCTTCAATTTTATTCCCCAAAGCCTTTCTGAAGGTCAAGAAAGTAAAAAGAAGTATTATTGTCAACATATGTGTTTATACTTAGCATATTCATATTTATTTTTTAAAATCATACGTATAATACAAGAAAATTGGACTTACATGTGTTATTTGTTAATATGTGCAACATTAGGATCCCTGAGGACATAGATATGTACACTGCCTTTATGCCATGTTATAATATTTTAGAGGATTATTTTACTGTTCAAAACTATCATGTTTCATTTATCTGTACTTTTATTATGCCGCATTAGTCATAGCGATGATTTATTTAAGCTATGTCCTTGGTCAGAACATTCTACCTGCCTTAAAATGTTGAGCTTTATGATGCTGTTTTCAGAAATGTATTTTGGCTAAAAGCCAGGGCTTCTTGTTTCTAATCTTTGCACAGTTCTTTCCCTAAATACACTTGAAATTCAGAGAACAGAGAAATAAACGTGGAGTGGTAATCCAGGGAAAATGTCCAGTTAGGGAAACGGCTTTAGCTGAGACTTCAAGAAAGAGTCATATTTAGCTAGACTGAAATGCAAAGAGATAGGAAAACACAGACATGGAAATAAAGGAGGGTGGAAATATTATAAACCCCTCTGCGATTGGAAGAGATGGTGCATGTTGAAGAAGGCGGAATAGCAACTTTTGTAATTTTTTTGTGTGTTTGTGTGTGTGTGTGTGTGTGTGTGTGTGTGACTTTAAAATGGAAAAATTACAGTCACAGATGTAGACTTATTTCACTATCACAATACATTAAGAGGCAGATAAAATTTATATTATTTCCCTGATACAACTAAAAATCATGAAGTCCAGGGAACTCTTTGAGTTTCTATTTCTCTCAGAAAAAATGGAAATAGTCTGTTAAATGATAGATCAAAAGCTAACTCCATGCCTTTTCATATCTCCAACAGATATTTATGGAACAAAAACTATGTGTCATGCACTATTTTAGATACTTAGAATAACTTGACAATAAAGTAACCAAAATATGAACTTTGGTGAAGCTTATATTTTATCATGAAACACATAATAAGAATAATTAAAAGGTAAATGATATGGTGTGTCATACAAGGTCTTTGGAGGAAAGAAATAGAGCAGAATTAATTTGGGAGATAGGGGTTGAATAGGGCCCATTGCATTTTAAAACAGTTTACTCAAGGCAAGTTCTGTAGAAAGAATGGGGTTAGAATGAGGACTCAAAGGAGTCCATGCAGATATGTGAAGCAAAAAAATTCCAGTAGCCAGAAAGGCCAGTATAGAGGCCCTAAGGCCGAAACTATCCTGGCATATTCTAAGGGCAGCAAAGACGACCAGGTTGGTTGTGATGAAAACAGGGAGGCAATACTAGAGAAATATAGAAAAGTAACAAAAGTGGAAATAGGTCAGCCAGCCTATGCAGTGTTTTGTAGCCATTCAAAAGACTTTATCTTTTGCTCAGTAAAAAGTAGAGCCACTGAAGGATTTTAAAGAGTGGGATAACATAGTTTTCTTTAGGAAGACAAAATGAGAGTCTGACAAAGTAATTCAGGAAACAACTGATGGGTGCTCATCCAGGGTAATAGCCAAAGAGGTTATGTGAAGTGCACAGGGTATATGTCATATTGCTAAGATAGACTGAAAGCATTTCTTAACAATTCATACGGGGAGTAATCAGAAAAAGAGAAAAATATAACACCAAGATTTGACCTAAGCAAATATAATAACAAAGTAAGGACAGTTGGAAAAGCAGTTGAGTTGGAGAATATAGGGAGAGAACACCTTTTACGGAAAATCGAAGAAATCTAGTTTTCTCTTTTAGATGTCAAAGAGAATATATGAATCTGGAGATCAACAGGGCAGTATGTTCTTATAGTCTATGTATTAGTCTCTTTTCACACTGTTATAAAGAACTACCTGACACTGAGTAATTTATAAAGAAAAAGGTTTAACTGACTCCCAGTTCTGCAGGCTTAACAGGAAGAATGACCAGAAGGCCTCAAGAAACTTACCATCATGGCAGAAGGTCAAGGAGAGTCTTGTATATCTTCACAATGGCAGAGCGAGAGAGAGAGAGAGAGAGTGAAGTGGGGAAGTGCTACACTTTTAAACCAGCAGATCTGTTAAAAACTCACTCACTATCGGAGGGACAGCGCGGGGGAAACCCACTCCCTTGATCCAATCACCTCCCACCAGGTCTCTCCCCTGACATTGGGGATGACGATTTGACATGAGCTTTGGGTGGGGACTCAGAGCCAAATCATACAGACTTCCGTCTACAGACTAAGTGGGTTCTCTCCCCTGTCACAGACGTATAGCTGTAGAGTAAGTGGGATCTCTCCCCAAACCACACAGACTGTCCCACCACATCTACGTATCTGTGGTCTATTTGTGCTCTATAGACACACATTTTAAGATCTAACTTATTATATAAATGATGTTTAGAGACCTAAGACTAGATGAGGTCATCAAATAAGTTTGTATAGCTAGAGAAAAAGAAAAGGTACCAAGATTCAGCCCTCCAATGAGAAGAGGTTCATGGGAGAAGCTAGGAAATGTAACTTACATTGATTAATTGATGAATTTGCAGGGAAAACTAAAGTATGTGTTGCCCTGACAGCCAAATAAACAGAACGTATCAAGGAGGTGGTAACTGTTAAATGTGGCTGATAAGATACCTACTGAGAACTGATCATTAGATTTCACAACATGGGGGCCTTCTATGAGTTTCTTGAGATCAGGACTATGTTCTTACTTGTTTCTTTTTCCTATAATCTGGCACAGAATTTGAAAACTGTGAGGTCTGATTCCAAGTGTGATATTCTCCCATTCTCTAGGTGACAGTGTTACCAGCATCCAAAGAAGCCCCATTAATTAGGCTACACGAAATTTAAATAACAAAAAACAAGAACTAGATGTCATCTGAAAGAGTGCTGTTGTTTATGGTTCTTCATCTTCTTTTATTCTTGTTTGTTTTGAAAATAAAATGTTTACTCATTCAAGATGTTTTAGAAGCCAGCTTAAAAAGTGATTAGAAAATAATTTAGGTTACTGCTCAAAGCTAGCAAGCGCCTTGGGTGACACATTAAGGATGAAATAATGACATTAAGTGAGAATGGTGTAAACACTGTATATGAGGCAACTAGAAGACTAAGGGTGCCAATAATAAATCAAAATTAATTTCACTGATGTTATTAGTGACATCCAGTTATTTTTGAAATTCAAAATATAGTTAGTTGAATAAAATGACAATTCATTTGTTAATATTAGTAACCTGAGTGGAGAATGGAATAAAAGCAGGTAATGCCCTAAAGCTCCTCCTTTGCTCAAGCAAAACTCCATGTATCTATTGATATTTTCAGTAGCAGAGATGAAAGAACATGTCTGCAGTGAGAAGGTCCTGGCTTTTCTGATACCTCGGAGGGCAGAATTCTCTCCAGGAACAAACCAAAACAAGCACCACCCTCATGGGTCTAATCAGAAATCAATTCAGTCACTTTGAGCTTATCAATGTATTACCATGAAGTATTTTTTAAGATTATAAAGCACATACACATTGGAAGGCATAATAACGAAATAACCAACCAAGATGAATATAACACCAAGGCAAAGAAAAGTTAGAAATTCAAATCAAGCTTGCAAAACAAATTAAGTAGCAGGAAAGCAACATTCATACCACATTAGTTTGCACCAAAACATAATTAATAAAGAGAAAGTGCATAAATAGTACTTGAATATTTTTGTAATTAAAAGGAACATCTCTTTGCGTGAAGCAAAAAGCATCCAGAGAATCAGGCAAGCATCCTGCTGTAGAACACACAACAAGAGAAGAGGCAGATATCTTTGACCTCTGCTGTTTTTCTGGATAATGTGAAAAATTAATGTATCCCATGAGAAAGACGGGAGGGGAAAAATTCATGTGTTTGTAGGCAGAGACTTCAAATTTTTACTCAAAATCTATTATATCTTTCCTTTTATTAGGATCTTAGCTAGAGGTTACATTTTCTAGGCTTCTTTGTAGCTTCAAGTGGCCAATGAGTTATGAAGAAAAGTAAGTAATATTTATAATTTTTAACCCCTTCTCCTTGAGGAAGCTGCTTGTCTTTCATGCTTTTTCCCCTTCGCTGGAGTTGACATGTGACCGGGGTGCTGGGAGACAGACTTCCCATGTAAAAAGTCAATAACTTAGACCATAGCTGTGCAACAGGATGAAAAGAACCCGAGCTTCTAAGTAGCCTTCTGGAACAGAACTTCTTACCTGCCAGGACTGCACTCAATACCCACTTTTCCACTTTTGTTTGAGGAAGAAATAAACTATTTTTTTAGGACACTGAAATTTTGGGTTGCTTTGTGACTGTAGCTTAGTCTAAACCCTAACTGATTCAGGTATAAAGTCCTAACATAGTTTCATAAAACATACTCTTGTTTACATTTTATTCGACACCACCTATTTAATGAACATTTACTATGTGCCAGAATGCCATTTGCCTCTATCAGTCCTTAAATTTTTCAACAAGTTTACTATATGCATATTTAATTTCTGCAGGGTCAATGCAGACACATGTACAGCAGTATTTTCATTAATAGCTTATCATATCAGATTTCACAAAGACAGTAAATAAACTACTGAAGGTCCCTCTCTTTTGAAAGCCTTAGGAATTCCCCAATAGCAATGTTTATAATGCCAAGAAAGTGATGTCTTTAGGGTTCTAATGTCTTTATGGTTCTAATGTTTCTTAGGCCGACTTAGTTACAAAAATCAAAATTTTTGTCAGTTTAGAAAGTAAAATTGATCAATTTGCAAATACATTTACCAATAGAAGAGTTGAATAAAGATTAATAATAAGGTTCATTATAGTATATACCAAGAAGCCCAATAATTTTTTCTATGCATGTCCATGATAAGAGCAAAGGAATTGTAAAGAAATATAAATATCACTCCCCAATTTATTTATTTAGTTTTTTTAGATGAAATCTTGCTCTGTCACCCAGGCTGGAGTACAGTGGTGTGATCTCAGCTCACTGAAACTGCCACCTCCCGGGGTCAAGTAATTATCCTACCTCAGCCTCCCAAGTAACTGGCACTACAGGTGTGTGCCACCACCTCAGCTAATTTTTTATTTTATTTTATTTTTAATAAAGACAGGGTTTCACCATGTTGGCCAGGCTGGTCTTGAACTCCTGACCTCAAGTGATCCACTCGCCTTGGCCTCCCAAAGTGCTGGGATTACAGGCGTGAGCCACCACACCCGGCTATCACTCCCCAAATTTCTGACCTCCATCTTTCTAAAAGTGAGGCTACACAAAAGGTACAGATCCTCCTTGATATTTAGAATTATTCTTCCTTAGATATGATCATTCACCACACATGAATTTCTTAGGTATAATCTTCTGTTAGTCAATTTTTTTAATGCTTAAAGGTAGTTATTTTAATATGTCTTTTAATAAACTACATATTTTCCCTGCTGTCAGCTTGTTTGACAGTTAAACGGATAACACTGTGGTTGCAATACAACACGTGGCTATCAAAATTTGCTCCTTGTGTTCGGTGTTCCATAACTTATTTTTCTGTTAGTAGCATTACAACATTTTTAACATACTCCAATAAATCTTGATTAAATTGCATGTTTTGAACTCTTTATAACTGCTTACTGTTTTCTTTCCCTGGATCATCTACTGACATTTTTCAGAAGCTGCTTCTGATGTGTGGCCACCTGGTTCAAAGGATAGCCTTTTCCGAAGGAAAACAGGTAATTCGTGTCCTAATGTAACTTACGAACAAGACGGTAGAATATATATTTTATGACACATTGACCATATATATAGTGTCCTTACCCTCCTCTGAGCATCAGATGGCTAGACTATATGGAAGGGAAAATACAGCTGAGATTTCATACCCAGAGGACATTTATCAACAACTGAACATTATTTCAAAAGTAGCGTTTGTTGTTGTTGTTGTTTTGTTTATTTTGTAGGAGACAGGGTCTCACTAGGTTTCCTAGGCTGGTCTTGAACTCCCGGAATTAAGTAATTCTCCCACCTCAGCCTCACAAAGTGCTGGGATTACAGGCATGAGCCAGCACACCAGGCTACAAGTGAACAGTCTTAAGAACTGTTCCTCAAGTTTGAATTCTGGATCCTACCATATATTCCGACCACATGAGTGACATAGATGTATTACAACTTGGTTCAGTAAGTTGCAGATGACATTAAAGGCAGCAGAATTATCATCACCTTAAAAGGTCAAATGAGAAGTCACAATAATCTGGACTACTTAGAAAATGGATGACATTCATTAACTAATTAATTTAGAAACAAAGTTTCACCCAAGGCCAAAGTCCATTTGCAAAGAAAAAGGGGCAGTCACATACTGTCGCCAGGGCAGACGTATGAGGAATAGTGGCTTTTATTCTAAAATGCTGGATGGGAGTCCACAAAATGTCAAATGATTAACATAACTCAGGGTTATATCTTCTTTGCTATCTCCCAATCTTTTTATTTTATTTTATTTTATTTTATTTTAATGTTCTGAGATACTTGTGCACAATGGGCAGGTTGGTTACACAGGTAAACGTGTGCCATGGTGGTTTGCAGCAGCAACCACCCCATCAGCCATTAAGCCCTGCATGCAGCGTCAGCTATTCGTCCCAATGCTCTCCCTCCTCTCACCTCCTCCACAGGTTCCTGTGTGTGTTTTTCCCCTCCCTGTGTCCATGTGTTCCCACTGTTTAGTTCCCCCTTACGAGTGGCCATCTCCCAAGCTTTTCTACGTCTTCTAAAAATCACAGGGTCTTCACACTATACTTTCTCCCTCCTTCTAATTTTAGAAAACACTGGCCTTAGGTTTAATATTTGTTCCCAGGTGCTATGGGTTGAACTTTATCTCCCCTAAATTCATCTGGTGAGGTTCTAAACCACAGTTCTTCAGATTGTGAACTTCTTTGAAAATGGGGTCATTGTGAGTGTAACTATTTAAGTAAGAATGAGGCCATACTGGAGTAAGGTGGGCCCCCATTCCAATATGACTGACCGGTGTCCTCATAAAAAGATGAAATTTGGACATGAAGATAAAGACACAGGGAGAATATCATGGAAAGACTGGAGCTTATGCTACCACAAGCCAAACCACAGAAAAATAGCTGGCAAATTCTAAGGGAAAGGCATAAAAGAGATCCTTCCTCACAGCTCTCAGAAGGAACCAAGAGTGCTAACACCTTGAATTTACATTTCTAGTCTCCAGAAATGAGAGACCATCAACTCTGTTGTTTAATCCACTTAGTTTGTGGTACTTTGTGATGGTAGAAAACTAATAAACTGGCTCATATTTATCTGTAGGTTGAGATTTACTGCTTCAGGTTCTTATAAAGATGAAATGAAATGATGTTTACCTTGCATGGTAAAAAAGCACACGATAGTTCCTTTCCAAATAATAGGTCTCATTTTCTTAGCTAATCTCTTTAATCTTGAACCTAACATTTGGACAATAATCTTGTAATGCCATTTAGAAAATAACTGATTTACATTATGACACAAATTATTAATATATTTACTAGTAAAATATGTATTTTTTGAAAATTATTTCTTATTTGGAAGTGTGCAAGTTGCACATAAACTTTCTACTTTGATCTTGTTTCTACACAAAGACACCACTCAGAACCTTTCGTTTATGTAGTACATCTTCTGGGGGTAAAATAACAACGTATCTTTGGGATATATTAACACACAAATATAAAATTTGTCTTCAGTTTGGAGGGAGGGATCATTAACTCCTCTAACCCATATATAGACTCCAGGTTGAGGACATCTAATACATAATTTTCAATGCTGGATCATTTTTGATTCACTGTATTTCTTCTTCCAATGTTTTTATTTACTTTGGTGGATTTTCCACTGTGCTATCCTCACAGAGTCCTATATTTAAAGTCCTCTAGTATCATAAGATAGAAAGATCCTGAAAACATTATTTACCATTTTCCTACTATATGGTAATAATTCGAGAAAGAATTTTTAGCAATATACAGTTATTACTATTTTTAGATTTCAGCACTTTTTTTTCATATGAAATATTCTCATTTTAATTTCTGAATGATTGTCCTTGGATTAGGGGCATCACATACCCAGCTGATCTATATGGGAAAAACATATATACTCTCAAGGAATTACTTCATTTTTGTCCAGTAACTGCAATCATGAATACGTCTGCTGACCTCAAAGTCTCATTTGAGGAAGTTGAGGAGAGGCTCTGATGTTAACCTGGCTGTCTATTGACTTGTTTCAGAAGTATTAACATGTTTAAATGGAAAAGTCACTTTCTGTAAACTAATGTAAATTAATAATTCCTTTATTGTATAATTTTAAGCTCCAGCTACATGTTTGGAGGATGTGAAGAATCGTTGATATTAGACCCACACATCACTACGTCCCAGTTTATTCCTATTACATCCCCAGTTAAGCATAGGCAGGCATCATAGACAGTTCATCTTGCCGGTTAGAATAGTCCTAAATGTTATGCGAGAACATGAAATTAAGATTGCAGGTCTAATGCTACATTGGCCATTTAATTTCACAAAAACAGTTTTAAAAAATCCATTAACAAGCAGGGAGTTGCAGTTTGTACCAAATTCCAGCCAGTCATCTGAAAAAGATCCCATCTTGATCACGAAGAAGCTTGAACAACAACAACAAATTATTGTATACATCTCTTTAAATTTGTCTTGAGTTTTAAAAATTTAATTTATCTGTAAGGAAAGAAAATGTTACAGACTGATAACCTCCCTCTAATCGGATTAGAGCACTGTGTTCTCCTGTTTGACCTAGATGTCAGGAAACTCAGAACAAAACTCACAGCTAGAGAAATCTTCTTAGAAGGAGAAGCTAGATCCAAAAACAGATTAAAAAATGCACGAAAGAAATCATCTGAAGACAAACTTGCTACACCCAGGCCTACTCCCAAGTCCTCAAATATGAAACTAAGGAAGCAATAAGTTCCATGGATTGAAATTGTTGTGATTTCAAATGCAAGAGATGAGCTCTTGTCAAATAGCTGATTCGGCAAATTTCTATTAGCAAATGACAAGAGACAAAACAAGGCAGTGTAAAACAATATTTTCTCCTCTAATATCACACTGCTTTCCATTTTGGTTATCTCCTCACAACCTAACAATTGGAAATCTCTGCTATCATATCAAGGTCATTTATCTTCCCTGTAAATATGCAAACTTCTGACTTAAAATGAGACAGTATATTTAAATCTTTCCTTGACTACACAGCCTGGACCTTTTGGTGTGGTTCTCAGAATTCCTAGCCACACTGAACTGAAAATATAGGTGGTGAATAAAAACCATCTGTATTTCTGCTCTTGTGATTCACCCCATTTCTGAATCTTAATCAATTCCAAACTTATATTCACTTAACACAGGATGTTTGGAAAAGAACAAGCTGTGTTTAATTTCCCTTAATTGTCCTACTAAGGAAAAAGAATTTGACCAGATTTGGGGAAAAATTCAACCCATCAGTGAGATTTTATGTAACACTTCATAATCCTTTTTGGACGGCATATTTGCAACTGTTTTGTTGTTGTTTTTGTTGTTTTCATAGCAAATTTAAGCCCCTATATCCAGTCAGGCATACCTGAATTCAGTCTTCAGTTGTGCACATTCTAGATGATATACCGTTTCAATACTTTAATTACTTCAATGTAGAATGGAGTTACTAATAGTTTACGCTGTGAGACTGTATATCAACAAATCACTTAGCTTAATGTCCAAAAAAATATTTATAGGTGATCTTTTTAAAAATTGTTTTTGGGCCGGGCGTGGTGGCTCACACCTATAATCCCAGCACTTTGGGAGGCCAAGGTGGGAGGATCACGAGGTCAGGAGATTGAGACCATCGTGGCTAACGTGGTTAAACCTTGTCTCTGCTAAATACACAAAAATTAGCCGGGCATGGTAGCGGGTGCCTGTAGTAGCAGCTACTCGGGAGGCTGAGGCAGGAGAAGGGCGTGAACCCGGGAGGCGGAGCTTGCAGTGAGTCGAGATCGCGCCACTGCACTCCAGCCTGGGCGACAGAGTGAGACTCCGTCTCAAAATAAATAAATAAATAAATACATACATACATAAATATTGTTTTTAGTGACTACTAGGTAAGATTCATGTAAAAATAAAGAATAATGAATACAATTACTAAAATAATTATTTTTGCATTTATAAAGTACAAATAGATCCATCAAAAATAACTTTATTTATTGAGCTCCTTTATACAGTCAGTAGTGGTCTAGGTTCTGTGAGGGATATAAACAGTGCATAACACATCGGGAAGTAAATAGTCAGCAACAGTCTTGGCCATCCACTCTCCTCTGCCAGTGGAAAGTGACTTGTTGGAATCTCTATGCATAGCTGCAAATGAAAGACCTCTGGCGAACTCATCCATGGTATTTGTCCAAAGGTGAATCCTTATCTATGAAATGCTTTTAGTGGGATGTATCCGGTCTATTCAGGACTTTTTATGGTAAACAAAGCTGAAATCTATGAGTTTATAAGCATAACAACCTGGAAAATCATGTTAACTATTAATATGTAAAACTGAGATGCTTCACGACACAAATAATTCCTTTTTATATAAGTAATGTAGCCACATGTATTGCTTAGAGATCTAGAATGTTTAATCTGGGTCAAAGAGCATGCTTCAAGCAAAGGCCTAAAGAGTGGTATTTGCAGTCACTTGTGATTACTCGCATTTTGAAATTGTATCTAAATCTTGATGCTAGGTAAAATATCGGATTCTTTTGTGTTAGGTCAAATATTTTGTATTATCTCAGATACATTAGAGAAAAAAAAGAATGTCTTTTCCCCATTCCTTGATTTCCATGAGGAAGGTTTTTCCTTACGCATTGTTAGTTTCTTGCCTCATCCCTTATTTACATCTCCCCATGAAAGCAAAATGAATCTTTGCATTTGTGGGGTAACAGTATAGTATGGTCCTCAAGTGGTTATACAAATTTATCAAAGGTATTTTTCACATGTGTTTTGAGTTTTTTTTTCTTTGCTTCCTCCACGGGGAATAAATCTGCTTGTGTCTGCCCTGTTGAAAAATGCTTGCTTCCGGTGGGCTGTTCTAAGAGAGAGGCTTGGAAGAGAGTGATGGCAGAACACCTGGCTCTCAGGATTGGCTGTGATGTTTAACTTTCTTATTAATAAGAAAGGTGATTTGCATCCCCATTGGCTTGCTTTCTTATTTTCATAATTAGTTCCCAACTAAATATGTAAGAAGAGTACTACCCATTGTGCCACTCAAATCTCCAACATGTTATTTACCACTGGAATCCTCAGGGATGGGGAGTCTGAAATGATCAAAGATGAAATGTTTAAGTGACCGGCTAATGTAAAGGTAATGATAATACAGAACACATAGGAATTCCTTAGTGAGACCATTCTCTATCAAATAGAGTAATTAGTGATGTACTAGAGTTGACTTGAACTCACGAGAGTCAATTGTGATTTCTCTTCCATGTTGAGTGGTGCCATGTGGTAGCTTGAAACTGGCCATAGTGGAGGTATCTACACCACAGAAATTAGCAACTACTTCAAGTCTGGCTTCCACTTGCCTAGAGGGAATTGGTTTTAAACATTTAATAACACCCATGAATTTGACCTAGCATAAATGGACATGAATAAAGTCTCAGACTGAGGAAAGTAGAAAGACATTTCTGATATCTAATAAGTATGTCTCCCACCCACCTCCTTGCTGGAGATAATATTACAGAGTACTGAAAGATAACAACATACCACTGACACTGACTCTTATGGTGAGGACAGGCTTTGTCTACCATTAGTATTATCTGAGATAGCAAATAATATAACAGAAAGATTACAGAACTGAGAGGTAGGAAAGATTTCTATATGTCTCTACCGCCAAACAGTTGAGAGGCCTTTAATACGTATGCTTTATTTAAAAAAGAAACAACTTTCTTAGTCTCAGTTAATACACTGTTTATATAATATTAAGATTGGAACAAATGTTAACTGAAACATATCTTAGTAGTAATATTTGGTGGGTGCCACATAATGTTTGTCACATTATTACAGTATTTCAACAGAAACATTTTACTTTTCTTGTTAGTGCTTAAATTACTTTTATTTTATTTATTTATTTGGAGATAGGGTCTTGTTCTGTTGACAGGTTGAAAGAGTGCAGTGGCACAATCACAGCTCATTGCTACCTTGACCTGCTGGGCTTAAATGACCCTCCCACCTCAGTCACCTGAATAGCTGGGACTACAGGCATGCGCCACCATGCCTGCCTAATTTTTAACATTTTTTTTTTTTATAGAGACAAGGTCTCCCTATGTTGCCCATGCTTGTCTCAAACTCCTGAGCTCACGTGATTCTCCCACATCAGCTTCCCAAAGCATTAGGATTACAGGCCTGAGCCACTATGCCCAGACAGTGCTTCCATTATAATCTAGTACATTATCTACTATTATTAAAATATGTGGATGAATCAGAAAATGTATAGAGAGATAAGCTAAGTAAAAAAATCATTTAATGTAGCTACTATGAGGAGTTGATTATTTATTAAACTGAAGCAATTCACTGCTGTTATTCAATGTGTGGCTTCAAGAAAATACAGTATTTTGAAGAAGTTGTGAAATGTGTATCTCTACATTGATAGTACTAAGAAAAAATAAATTGAAAGAATGTAGCTAAAAACAATTCTTAGTTGAATATTTACTGAATACTGTACAGATCTGTGATTAACACTTTAAATATAACAACAGACTGTCATCTCTTTGATGTCTTAACACACAATTCATCTGAAATCCGGAGGTTAGCCCAAGTGAAACCTACTTTGGTTTTAAAATCCAATATTCTATTTCTATATTGATTTAAAGTCAAAGTAAATGGATCATCCTATAAGAAAAAGGGAAGAAAGTTAATACAGCATTCTGCATAGAGGAAATAGAAATAAATGAATGAATAAAAGTTAATAAAATACATCAATAAAGTTATTCAAACTACATAAAAATGATGACTACGTAAGCAAACAGTAATTCAATAACAAATATGAAAACTGTTTTTGCATTGTTAATAAGTGAATTATGTATATATTATTTTAAAAGAAATTTTAATAATTTAATCCCAAAATAGGTAGAGAAGTGATTGAATTACATGAAATCTTTATTTATACCTGTCTTGTAACTGTCACAGCAATGATACTTGCAAAGTGTTTGCAACATCATGAATGTTTGTTGAGTTAAACTGCATTAGTATTTCATGAATAAATACATATTTTAACATTTGTTACCTGCATAATTCATCTGGCATTATTCTATATCTCTTGCTGTCCTTTTATTCTGTATATAGAGAGTACAGTTTATTGGGTAAGAAACTAATTTCTGTAGTGGGACATAATGAGGTTTGAATTTTAGCATTCCCATTATTAGCACTGTGACTTCAGGGAAGTCACTTGCTGCCCTGCTGAAATTTAGTTTCCTTTCTCTAAAATAGACATAGTAATGCATAAAATGTTGTTTTGAATAAGTAAAGTATTACTTAACATATAACAAGCATGAAAATAAGTTATTTCAGCAAAAGAAATATATTCTTAGGCAAAATCATTTATTATTTATTAGCAAGCATTCCTTTCTTTCTAACTAGAATAAAAAGTTGGCAACTAATTATAGGAACTATGTTTTACACAACTTTCTGGGGGTAGGGAAATCCACTGACTACAATAAACAATTGTTTTTATCTAATTAGGGTGGTCATAACATATCTTCTTACTTATTTGTATACCTCTAATTTTAGATTTGCTTTATTTTATTTTGATCTCTTAATTCAACAAGTTTAGTCTCCAGGAATATACAGCTTACAGAAATACACAAATTTTCCAATAATAATAAAAGACCTGATGCTAAAAGTTAAATCTGAAGGATTAAGTAGTCCAGTTTTATGAACATTTATTTAACTTCACAAACATGCTCTCTTTTGTGCTGATTTTAACATTAAACAAACAAAAGGTTCCTAATTTTTAGTTATAAAGGTCAATTTTAGCAGTCCAGAAATGAATACTAACAGACCTTCTGCACTTGGCTGAGATCCAAGACTACCAATATAAATGATTCTAATACATTTTCGGAAATCTTGACGAAGACAGAATTTAAGTCAAGATAATACATAATTTGACATATTATATAATTTTCAGTTTAAAGAAACCAGCTATTCTACTGTGATATTCTATTTCAGAAAAAAAATTAAAGATTTGAATACGATTTTATTCTCCACTTCCAATTTATACCAATTTGACACAGTAAGATTTTTATGTTATAATTAACAGATTCATGTCCATAGTATCAAACTAAATGTTGAGTTGGGGGGAAAATAGCATTCTTTGTTATTTGTTTAAAAATGCAAATTTTTATCAATTTTAAAGGGGTGTTGGTTTCATTTTCTTTGTTTATTTTATATTATTTCTTGTTCTGTGTTTGTTGCGCATTTTTTAAAACACCCAGACTCAATGCCACACATTTTGAATATTTGATCACTTAATATGAATTAAAAATTTCCCTAAAACCATAGTGTAGCAAGTTATTGCAGAAAAATACTAAGAAAAAAATCTTATCATATTAGTGGAAGCCTTTGAAATAAATCAGATTGAACCCTTAGTTGAGCAAAACCAGGTAACTTATCTACAAAATGACTGTATGAAGAAGATGCCTTGAAGGAGTAAAACCATTGAGGTCTTCAATTTCACTGGAATACACCGTGGATATTAAGATGAACTTGATAAGAATGAATGACTCTCAGACACGTGTGGAAATAATAAAATCCCATAAATTTTTGCTGGCTTTACTAAGAACAAGAAAGAAATACCAAAGTCTAAAGGAATAAAGAATTACTTTCCAGATAATTCAGAAAGGAATTAAATGCTGATAACCAACATCTGTGAATATCACATTTTTTGAGAGTTATGCATAGAGATCATACAAGCATCGTAAAATAATTTTATTCAAATATATATACATAGCAACTACTGATAAAATTGTTTATTGGTATAACTGATGCATTATGATAGCTAAATAATTCTTTGGAGGGATAATTAACTTTTATACATAGGAGTTTTTAGTAGTATGTATTATTATGTTGATTTATATTGTAATAGTATTGTTTTTAAGAAACCAATATAGAAATTTTATCTTTAAGGTTCAAGTTTTGCGTATATTTTCACATCAAACTTTTCATTCAAGCTATTCATTCACAGCTGTCAGTAAATTTTATGAAAGAAAATAGATATTTGTCATAAACCAATTCAAGTCATTCTTTTTCTGCTTCAGAAAATAAAAATTATATCTCCTTTTCCATTTACTTGCTCACTCTGTTGTCTTTCTTATGAAAAGGGTCACCTTTTTAGCCATGAGAAATATATCCAACTATACTAGAAATATATCCAACTGTACTCTCATTTTACTGATGATCTCACTTAATCTATTATTCTTCATCTTATATAATAAATTAATTTATTTAATATATTTTTACACAAAGCCAAGTGTTATGTGACAACTACAGGGGTCCTCTCTTATCAATGCTTTACTTTTTGTGATTTGTTACCCGTGGTGAACCACAGTCTGAAACTATTCAATGGAAAATTCCAGAAATAAACAGCTTGTAAGTTTTCAATTGAGTGCTGCTCTGAGTAGCAGGTAAAATTTCACAGATTCTCTCTTCATCCCAACAGGACATTAATTCTCAATTTGTCCAACATATCCATACTTAGTAAAGATGGAAAAGGGATTAAATTTCTGGGTGGAAGCCATGAACAGAAACATGTCCCAACTGACAGCAATGGGTTCAGCACTATCTGTGGTTTCAGGCATGCACAGAGGGTCTTAGAACATATCCCTGGATGATAAGTGGGGACTACTATACTGTAATTGATGCCAGAGATAAAATGGGAGAAAAGTAGACATATTTCCTGCGTATAGAATTGACATTTTACATGGCGCCTTATTTAATAACACTGATCATTATAATGCTGCTGATATGCTATGAGTTAATATAGCGGGTGCTGTGTTGGCACAATTAAGTTCTACCCAAGAAGGCTTGTTAATCAAAAGAGGCTTGAAAAAGAAGAGATGCCCAAACTAGGCCTAATTATTTTGATGAAATTGACCTAGTAAAGGGGCAACTGAAATGGCATTAAAAAAAAAAAATCTAGAGATGGGTAAAAGCTTGAAATGTCTGAGGACCTGAAGTAAGTTCAGTGTGGTTGGCTAATAGAGGATGAGAGGAAATACACTGGTAGATGAAGCAAGAGACATAAGCTGAATGTTGTTATAGAGAAGCTGGTAGTGATCTTAAGAATTAATAATTTCACAAAAGCAATTAGGAGATGTTGAAGGGTTTTAAGGAGGAAGATAAAATGATTCCACTTTACTTTAGAAAGATCACGTTAACCACAATATACGGAATAGATTATATGGGTTCAAAACAAGAAAAGAGACAAGCAGCTAGATTTAGATGAACTGACTAGGAAGTAAATGTGACAATGAAGAGAAATGAGTAAATTTGAGACAGTGTTACAAATGTAAGTAAATGAAGAGGCAATAGAAAAATCTATCTTACTGTCAGATTTTTTGCTTAGATGAATAGGCTGTCAATAGGTTTGTGGGTTGTGGATAAAAGCTCAATTTAGGGCATTTTGGTTCTCAGGTATCATTGAGACAACCAAGTAGGAATGTCTACTTAACGGCTAATGCAAGTATCAGAAGCACAGGAAGAAAGGCATATCTAGAAAGGCAATATGAGCATCACAAGCATTTGGGAAGTAACTTAAATCTTATGATCAAATGACATTGCGTGAATGAATGACTACAAATCTAAACATAAGGTCCAGTTGAGACCATCTAAATAAATAGCCTTAAAATAAATAAAAAATAAAAAGCCTTAAAACAAAAACACACAAAAAAATCATTATGGAAACTCAGAAGAATAAAATACTGATGGAAATATTTTATTACTAAATCTATCAAAACTTTTAAAATGTTTATGTTCCCTGATAATGGCAGCATTTAACATTTAGGTCATTCCATTTTTCTGTTTTCCAAAACACGATTCTCATTTTAGTTCTCTTTCTACTTCTGGTCTTCATTGCAATCTCCTATTTTTTTTTTTCATACATTCTAGATTTCTGTTTCACCCTCTCCACCTATCATTTTTTGCTCCTTTCCTTAAAGAATTTCTTATAACTCTGAATTTACCCACTCATGTATGTGAAGGAGTCCAAATCTTACAACACTGCCCTAGTACTCTGTTGAGTTAGATTTATTCAGTCTGTCTACTAGACCGTATCAACTAAACACTCTACCAGCACTTCAATTCATTATGTCCTCTAAAACTGTCCTCTCCTTTTCTATTCTCTATTTTCATTATTTTCGTTAAGTGCAACGTTTATTTTAGACTCAGGGAGTACACATGCAGGTTACATGAGTAAATTGCATGATGCTGGGGTTTGGAGCACGGATCCTATCACTCAGATGATGAACATAGTACCCAATAGGCAATTTTTCAAACCACACATCTCTCCCTCCTACCTGCCTCTAGCAGTCACCAGTATCTATTGTTCCCATCTTTACATCCATATGTTTTCAGTGTTTAGCTCCCACTTGTAAGTGAGAACATGCAGTATCTGTTTTTTCATTCCTGCTTTAATTTGCTTAGGATAATAGTCTCCAGCTGCATCCATGTTGCTGCAAAGGACATGATTCCGTTCTTTTTTTATGGCTGCGTAACATTCCATGGTGTGTACATACCACATTTTCTTTATCTAACCCACTGTCAATGGGCACCACAGTTGATTTTATGTGTTTGCTATTGTGAATAGTGCTGCAATAAACATATGCATGTGTGTACTTTTTGGTGGAACAATTTATTTTTCTTTGAGTACATATCCAGTAATGAAATTGCTTCGTTGGCTGGCAGCTCTGTTGTAAGTCCTTTGAGAAGTCTGCAACAGCTTTTCACAGGGCCTAATTTACATTCCTACCATCAGTTTTAAGGGTTCTTTTTTCTCCACAGCTTTGCCAGTATCTGTTATCCTTTGACTTTTTAGTAATAGTCATTTTTGACTGGTATGAAGTTATATCTCACTGTAGTTTTATTTGTATTTCTCTGATGATGAATGATGTTGAGCATTTTTTCATATGTATGTGGGATGTTTGTATGTCTTCATTAGTATGATCTCTACTTAACTAGTCAAGTTGAACAAGTCAGAATCCTGAGACAGAGCTAAAGATTCTTACATTCTGTCCCCAACAATTTTTAGTTTGTCAGGATGTCCTGCAGATTTTGCTATGTCTAATTTCTTAGAGTCTACTCCATTGCTTCAGCAGTCATTATAATCACAGAGCAGGGGGTCCATAAATGCTTTTTGAGTGAATGAACTAATTCCTCTTCTCTCTGCCCCTACCTGAGTTTATGCTCCTCATTACTCCTTGCTCACATATTGGAAAACACTCTCAATGTCTCCCAGTATAAATTATTTTTCTTCTTCCAACCTTTCCTTAAAATTAAAGCCAGTGTAATTTCTGTAAGTCCGAATTTAATTTGTTCAATCACTTTCTTAAAGTCCATCAGTATCTCCATACCTCCCGCAAGACAAATTATAAACTCCTTAGCATATTGCTATCTTCACCCACTTTTGACAGCCTGGTTACAAGGTTGACCCAGCAAATCCTCTTAAAGTTTTCTGAGAATGAGAATCTCTTTTCCTCAGGACTGTGACCTCCTGTAGCTCCGGAGGCTCTGCTCAGTTGTTTTCTCCTGTGAGACATATCTCAGCTCTTCCATCCACTGTAGAGAAGCAAGCACGTCCTTTTCTGCGCTCCTAGAGATTGTAATGGTTAATTAACCTCTCAGTCTCCCTCAGGCGCACTACGTTTTATGAAGATAAGCATGTTTTGGAAACATTTATTTTATTTTATTTCACATTTAAAATAGGCACAATATCATGTCTGACACTCATCAAATGTTGGTTCAATCAAAGAATGAATACATCACACGTGAATATTTCAAAATTCACCTGCACTAACAATAATATCCCAAAAGTAAGATAATAATATTAGAATACAGGAGATATATCTTTAGGAGTACTACAATAAAAAACTGGAATCTTTATTTATTTATTTATTTGTCTGTTTCTGAGAGGGAGTTTTGCTCTGTCAACCAGGCTGGAGTGCCGTGGTGCGTTCTTGGCTCACTGCAACATTTGCCTCCCAGGTTCAAGTGATTCTGCTGACTCAGAAAAAGTGGAATCAATTTTAAGGAAAGACTGGAAAAGCGCTAATCAGAAGGATTCTGTTGAAAGTTACGAGAGACAGCAATCCACTCTTACTATGCCTTACCACTAATATATTATTCCTAAAAGCCATTTGAGAGCTGTCATTAAAAATGACTCTTCCTTAAGCTCCCTCCTTTAGTAATGAGCTCATAAAGTCAAAGAACAAAAGCTTTTAAGGGCCATATTCTTTAACAAGAGGGATAGATTACTTCATAAAGATATTAGGAATTACCAAGGGGATAAATCAAATCACTCTTACCGCAGTTTCTTTCTTTGGAAAATCAGTAGATTTCAAAATATAACACAGAAAGCTAATGACTCAATAGTATTCATAGTTAATATAGTCTTGGATAATCTTGAAGTCCTCCTGATCATGTATCTATTCATGTATATCTAATTTTCACATTTTAAAATTACTTATTACCCAAAATTAATTTAAAAGTATGAAAGCAATCGTGAATACCATTCTTTAAACATAAATGTCCAGAACTTTATCAGAATAAAACCAATAAGGACTTTGCACTGAGAAAGAAAATGATTTTCATGTGAGAGACTTTTTTTTCTTGATACGGGATAATTTCAAAGAAATAATGACTTAATGTGATTCCAGCCAGTTCAGGTTGACGCAACTTGTTCAAACACTTTATAAAAGTCCATCATTATCTCCCTACCTCCTGCAAGATACTCTCTACTCCTTTGCACACCTGATACGGTATTAGAAGTGACAGATAGTAGTTACTTAGAGCACAAAGATAAATACCCAGATACACTTGTCATTAGTCACATTAAGAATAAACCATACATATTTATGCATTAACTTTAAGTATTTCTTAATAAAAGTCTTCTATTAAAATGATAACATACACTTTAAGCACTTTTTTCCTATATTTACTATATAACATTAAGGGAGGTTTAAATTTAAGGCAAGATATTAAGAAACAGAAAATTGGGCAGAATAGTACAAGCAATTAAAATTGCTTTATTTTCCTTCTGGGATTACTTTTCTTCTTCCTGTAAAGTGTCCTTCGCAAGTTCCTTTTCTAAAATCTGTTGCTGTAGTATCTTTGCCTTTATTCTTACAAAGTATGGGCACATAATTCTAGATTATCAATCACTTTTAGCACTTTCAAGATATCATTATCCTGTCTTCTAGTTTCCATTCCCATTATTGCTACTGTGAAGTCTGCTCTCAGTCTAAAGATTATTCTTTTGTAGGCAATCTGTCCTTTTCCACTGGATTTGCTCTTTGAAACCTGGAATTAAGATTTTCCCCTTCTTTTATCTTCAGTTTCACAATAATGTATCTTCGTGAATATTCCTCTGTTTTTAACTTTTTAATTGATACATAACGTTCAAAAAGTTGATAAGCCAAAACATCATACATATATGCACACACACACATATATAAATGCACATATATATATGTATGTGTGTGTATGTGTGTGTGAGTGTGTGTATATATATATATTTGCTTTGTACTTGAGTTTTAACTTTTACTTGAAGAATTTTCTAAAGTTAAAAGATAGCCTGCATCTTCCAATCTGTTAAGCCCTCAGATAGCTCATCCTCTGTCCAGAGACAGTCAAAGCACATCTCATCTTTTCTGATACCTGGAGCCCCCGCAAGTTCTGAATACTCTGGGTATGAGAGACTAAACAGCTTCACCCACCTGAGGCATACATCTTATTTAGAATATCTGGAAACATGGTTATGAATAACTGCAAGTTGCTCTTCTCCCTGAAGGCTATAAAGTTAATATTGGTATGAAATCTTCCTCTATCAATTCAGAAAGACAGTATGAATTTGAGAATTCCATTAGCAAATTATAAACAGGAGGGTGTACTCTGTTCCCATCTTGTCCAGTGGTTCAAATCAAACTAACACTTCCAAAAAGATTAGAGGGGATAGGGATACAAAGATCCCTCCAAAGACTCTTTTCCCAAACTCATATCAGAATTGCTTCTATTGCTGTAACAACTAGTCTGTCATTATGTTTTGGTTCCAGGCTTAGTCAATTACAGCTATGCTTCAAATCAGCAAAAGCAGCAAAACACACACACACATATATATACACGTATAATACGCACACATAAAAATTCCTGATAAAGTTTCAAGACGGATTCATTATTCAGGCCGCTTCTCATACAGTTTATGTTTTAAAGTATTGTAATAATTTTTTGTAGAAAAAATATCATAACATTTGAAATAGTAGGATGTAGCAAATACTTTGAAATAAGTCACAACTATTTCCTCAAAAACAGTTCTAGGACTCTACAAGTCTCCTAATGTCAATCCCTTGTTTAAAGCATGTTTAGAGTTTCCAAGCCAGGAGTCTTTTGTTCCACTTTGTTCAGAGGCACAGAGAAAAACAACATATCATATTTAAAGTAAAGCCAAATATTACCCAAGTATTATTTATTCAGTCTCCAAAACACAATCTTTCTCATTTAAAAATACATGATTTTCTGTTGTTCCCTGAAGGACAGAGTTTATTGCTACAATAATCTGTTCTATGAGATTCAGATGACATAAATTATAAACCCACTTTCTAGCCTATGGGCTGGCAAAACACTGGCGTTGCTTTCCCATTCTTATAATCCCTGCAACTATTGGGATAAAAAAATACAAGTGAGTCAGCTTTAATGTAATTCTATTCTTTCCAATGGTAGGTAATGAAAATAAGAAAAATAGCATAGAGTGACTAAGATGATACTGACAGTATTACTTTGAAACAAAGCAGGTAAAATAACTGTAATGATATCACTATTATTTCTATTAGTTGTGTTTCTACAGCTGTTATAAAATTATGTAAGAACTATACCACCTCCTTGTTAACTCAGAAGAAGTCTAAGAGATGGTCATACCCATTTTTAATATCTACAGACTTATCCCTTTCCTTATTGATGATTTGGAAGATTCTGTTTCAAGTCAAGTGTTACAGAGAGTTACTCATTACATTACATATTGGCTTCTAACACCTTAGTTTAACTCTCTCAGTGAGATGAACATATTTTATGTATAACTCTACAGGGCAAATATTTTTCTTCCAAATGCTGTGTTAATTTTCACTGGTAGCTTCCTTTCTTATTGTCAATGCTACTTTTATTTAAAAATCAACAGAGATACAAGAGAACTGATCTAGCTTCTTTGTAATGTAAATACTTAATTTGTTGGTCAGATTTATGTATTTTTCAGTTATAAAGAAATAAATAATTTATACAGCTAAGCAAAGTAATGCAAAATGGCACTTTTTGTACTGAAACACAGCATGATTTCTCAATTTAAAAAAGTCATGGAAAGCATAGAACAATATGTTGCTTGAACTTTATAATATTTAGTATACACAGAAATGTAAGCCTAAAGGGGTAGAGATTTCTGTTTCATACCTTGATACTTGCAAGCCCCTAGAAAAATGATCTGTGCATAGAAGCTGCTGAATAGTATTTTTAAATGAATATATTTTGACTTTGGTTTTCTTTTCTATAAAGCAAAGGTGCTATACTATTGCTTTCAATGAAATATTTTCTTCTCCTTCTCTCCATATACTTCTTCCAAAAGAATAAATTTTTAAACATGAATAGCAAAATAGATTAAGGGGAAAAAGAGCGGAAAGCAAGAAAGTATTTCCTGAATATAGGAAGTCAACTCCACTCTTGAAGGTTGTTGGGCTTCAGTGGTGGCAACATACACATATGTGTATATATAATATATGTGGGCAGTGAAATATATGTATTTCACTTTCTCCCTCTAACTGAAATGTCATCTATTAGAGATACATTTGGATTCATGAATATTATTGTTGTAAATGCAAGTAGCTCTGAATGTTAAGAAATAATTAATAAGTTTGCTTAATTAGATTATTTTGTTCCTAAAATTGAGACAATTAGAAAGGGTAGAGTTTTATAAATATAAATTATGTGGAATGAGTAGATGCAAAGAAAGAACGGTTAGGGAGATAAATGAATATTTTTCGGAAAGAAAAAAGAGAAGCTTAATCCATCGCAAGACAATAAATGGATAATAATGACTCTGCCTCCAACCTATTCCCTCATAAATATATTGAGAGATAAATTATATTCAACAGGAGCATCACTAATAAGTGTTGACGATACAATCATTCCAAGGCACTGAAAAATCAGAGCTTGGAAATATCTGAAAGACAAACCAGGCCTGCCTTGCATAATATTATATGCTTTCATTTGCTTCTCCTTCAAACAAGTCACATCCTCAATTAAAGGTTGCTTCTACCATGAGTCACAGAAACCCTCTTTTCACAGCTCAACGTGCTGAATAAATTAAGATGAAGTTATAAGTAACCAACAGCTAAGAAATAGGAATGAAATTTATAAATTAGAAAGAAATACGTTATAAGTCAGCAAGAATGAAGAAAGACCAATACTTGTACAATTCTTAAAAATATATTTTGCACCTGGTAGTATTTTCCATGTAAGGTCTATCAAGGATAACTTGAAATAAGAATAAAAATAACTTTTAAGTAGTATTATCTAGCATACCTATCAATATTCTGTAACTTATTGTGATGGCTAATGTTATTTCTCCACTTGGCTAGGCTATTTTGCCCAGTTGTTTAGTTAAGCACCCATCTATATGTTGCTATAAAGGCATGTTTTTAGATGAGGTTAACATTGAAATCTACACGTAGAGTAAAGCAGATTATCCTTCATAATGTGAATAGAGCAAGTGCAATCATTTGAACGCCTTAGGGGCAGACACTGAGGTTTCCAAGTGAAGGAAACCTTCTTTCCAAGAAAGAAGGAATTCTGTCTCAAGGCTGAAACCTAGAAATCCTGCTGACCTTCCAGCGAGCTGCCCTGTAGAATTCAGACTACACACTGCAACATCAATTCTTACCCGAGTTTCCAGTCGGCAAGTCTTCCCCATAGATTTTAGACTTCCCAGGCTTTACAGTTGTGCCAGGCAATTTTGTAAAAAGTTGATCTTTCTCTCTCTTTAACTCTCCTTCAAAGTCCATTAATGGTTTTGCATCTCTGGAGATCCCGATTCAAAAATCAATGAGTTTTGGGTCAAGGTGTCTGTGGCTCTTGAACTCTTTTATTTGGGGGGATATGGTCTTTTTCTGTCACTGCCTCTATTACGGCATGCTTCAAAATATTAGGAGACAAGCCAAAAATTAATGAAAATTTGCAAAAGTGTCTGAATAATCTAGAAATGCAAATGTACTTCTTAGGTAGCTAACAAGTCTAGTTCTACTTGTTGAATGAGATTACCATCCAATTCTAAGAATTAGTTGATTTAAGTTAGGGAGAAATTAGTCAGATATTTTGATTGAACAAGACCAGATCTCTTTCTCACTGATTCAGATGCCAACCTCTTGCAGAAATACAAATACAAAGCCTTTGTGTAGTTGCATAAATTAAAAAACAAAAATTCTCCAACATTACTTGTTTGATTGTGGCCTACAGTCTATCTGCAGTTGGTCTTAGGTCTCATCTGAGCCTTAATAAATCAAATATTTGAGAAAGGACTTAGGAATTTTTATGTTTTGCAATCATCCCAGGGCATAAAAGTTTGAAAACCATTGATCTATCATTTAGTTCCTAAAAATGTATCTGAAATTTCAATTTAAACTATAAAATGAGGAATGGATCTCTGAATAATTTTTAAATTACTCTACAAAATTTTGAGCTATAAAAAGGTTCACAATGACAAATTGTTCAATTTTTTGACAAAATATTTCTTTCTTATTGTGAATTATACCTTATGTTCTAGAAATGATCATGCGCTTTTTTTTGTTTGTTTGTTTGTTTACCAGTATTATAAAATTGAAGGGAAAGTTTTCCTTCATCTTTGTAACACATGCTAGCATCCTCTAAAACTTTTTACATAGCAATTAAAATATTTGCAGGTTTCTGTATGACCACTTACAAAAGTATCATTGATTATATATATATGCAATAATTATATTTATTTTTTAAATGCTGTATATTATGAACAAACAGAAAAAATAAATTTCTGGTATCCTCAAAGCTTAGATAAATAGCATCAGACTGAAAATGATCTCTTCCTATCTTGGAACACTTACAACACCCAGCACACACCTTTTCATGTATCCTAATGGCCTTTCTTATAGTCCATCTACACATACATACACACACATTGTTTTAATTTTAATATTGTAAACTTTCATATAGTAGGTTACCAAATAATATCTGTTGACTGATACACTCTTTAAAAAAGTAAGCAAATGCAGACATTCACAACAAATTTCATTTTCTCTGCATTATAAAGTCATTGTCTTACTCAATTAAACTAAACTGAGGTGTTCCATAATGTACCTCAATATTTTAATTATCTTACTGTCTTCAAACTGTTCTCTTACTATGCACAATTTTATTCTATAAAAATGAGAAAAACTGGAAATTCAGAATCTCAGAATCTTGAACAAATTAAAGTAGCTTGTAGAGACAGTTTCCTTTTTTCTTTTTATTTTTGAATTTTAACTTTTATTTTAGATACAGGGAATACATATACAGACCAGTCACATGGTTATATTGTATGATGCTGAGGTTCAGGGTACAACTGAATCCAGATACTGAGCATAGTACCCACAAGTGGTTTTTCAGCTTACTGCTCCTGACTCCCCCTTCTCTAGCAGTTGCCAGTATCTACTGTTGCCATCTTTATGTCCATGAGCACACAATGTTCAGTTCCCACTTATAAGTGAGAATATGTGGTATTTAGTTTTCTGTTTCTGCATTAATTCACTTATGATAATGGACTGCAGCTGCATCCATGTTGCTGCAATGGGTGTGATTTTGTTCTTTTTCATGGCTGCATACTATTCCATAGCGTATATGTACTACATTTTCATTATTCAACCCACTGTTGATGGGCACTTAGGCACTTAGGTTGAGTCCATGTCTTCACTCTCATGAATAGTGCTATGATGAACATACAAGTAAGTACATGTGTCCTTTCGAAGGACAATTTATTTTCTTTTGGATATACATCCAGTAATTATTTTGCTAGATTGGATGGTAGTTCTGTTTCAAGTTCTGTGAGAAATTTCCAAAGTTTTTTCCACAGATACTTTCCTAATAGCATAAAATACAAATATTTTGTCTAAAAGTTGGTCTTTGGAAAATACTAGAGGAAATATTTAAAAACTAGTTATTAAAATATTTTGTTCAATTGCCCATTTTTCTGTTCATATATTCATTCAAAACACATATTTTTGGCACCAACAATACACCAGGAACTGGGATGTTCAGGCAAGTAAGGCATAGACCCTTGTCTAAGGATTTTTCATTTGTTATGAAAGTATTTCATAAATAAAGAAGACTATTTATTCTCTTTTAAGACTCTAGTTCCAGCTGTCTCTGGGCTCACATTTCAGAAACCAAGCCTGGAAAATTTAGGTCTTACAGCTTCCTCATGGTGCATTACTTTAGGTGGTCTTGTGGAATATGGAAATGAGGAGACCAAAAGAAAGGGGAAGCCCATTTTGTGTTAGGACTTGTACTGCTGCATACTCCAATCCCCCCAACATCTCCCTTGCACAGAAACATCTAGACTACTTTTTAAGAGCAAATGTTTTGGCAGAGACACAACTAATGATAAACTATATAGCTCTCTGGACTAATACACAGAGAAATGAGAACACACTCCTTCAGCATTTACCTTCTCTTATAGGACATGCATAACTATTCACTAGCATTAACCAAGACATCATCGCTTTACTGACATATCAAAATATTGAGAAGAAAATAGGCTTTATTGTACAATATAAAAGGACACACATTAATAAAAGTTATAAATAGGAAGACTAACGGTTTATTTCATTAATCTATTTAGAGACCTAGATTGATTGCATTCATACCTAGATTAATTGCATTCATATTTCTAGCTGTCTAACAAATCTCTGTGTATATATAAAATAAAACATATCTATATACAGTCACCTTCTTTCTTTCTGTCTCTCTCTCCACAATGGTATGAGCTTTCTTCATGTGTTTCAGACATGGTTGTGGCATAAAGATTTTTAAGACACGTAAATTATTAAATTAATGTTAAAACATAGAATAAACTACTTTGTTCATTCTAAATGTGTCATTCAAATACAAATAATCTACATTTTAAATATATATGTAGGTATACTAAATATGTATGCTAATATGTTTAAAGTGGGGTGAGAAACCTGGACACTTTCTGTGAGGGCAATGACATCAAGATGATGCTGGAGAAATCACTTAACTATTCTCTTCAATGTCATCATCTGTAAGTTGAAGTTACTGACAGCCTTACAGTTATGTGAGCCTTATGATAATATTTCAGTATTTAATTCTTGTTTGGATATTCTTCCACTGTCTGGGGAGATAGTTCTATTTAACCAAACACCCAGGCACCAGAAGCATACCTGGCGTGGATTCTGCAAAGAGGAGCCCTCATTTCCCAGGGGGAGCTACCCTGGACTTGACTTTGACAATGGCGTGGCAGAAGGATGTGACAGGGAGTGACCTAAGCAGATAAACACTCCAGTTCCACAGAGCACCACCTCCTTAAAAGTTAAAAGTGTATTGGAGGCTGAGGCTAACAATTTCAGGTACATATTTTTGAAATCATAACAATTAAAAATAATCAAAAAATATTACAAACTTTAAAACAGATGGGGTTAGTACTCTCGGTAACCAATGTATGTCTGTCTTGCTAGATGATAGATGTATTTATTTTTTCCTCAAATATTTCATTCTGTAGCTTTGTGTAAGAAACATGCTTTCCTCAAAATAAGAAAATTCCTACCCACAAAAGAAGTGGCAAGAAGTGTTTGATGTATCTGAGTTATTTCTCTTTATTTGGATCAAACAAACCAAATACAATGGAGCAATACTTCACTGAAGAGTACTTTTAGTATACTGTGACATGTTAAGACGAATATATAGTTAAAAGCTATAAGATTAAGCGTTCCAAAATGGAATACAGCAAAACATGAACTCCTCATGAAGCACTGGGAAATGTTTGTCAAAGAAAAGATTTTTTGTTTTCCATTTTCCATTATATTTAATTTCTTTCAATTTCTCTGATAATGTATTATTGTTTTATTTTTCCATAAGTGAAGGAAATTATCAACGTGTGCAAGAGACTGACATTCTAGGCTGCAGAGTGTCTAGGCTGTTTACATCATAGTTCAGACTATATAAAAACCATTAATATCTGAATCTCAATATTTTGAGTGATTATATTTCTGCCTTGTAGTGACACTTTCATCAGAGTCAAGTTTGGTGTTTTACTGCTGGCATATATTCTCAGAATAAGCCATTTGAAAGAATAAATTGCGTCTTATCTGGAATTATTGGAGTTCGTAGAAAAATCTTCTGTCTCCGCCCTTATTCCAAAACGTTTATACCTTTTCCCCCAATAGCCGTACCAACTATAGTCTAGCTGCTATTTGATCATTTAAAATCACATATTACAGAAATCCTTTTAGCAACTGACTGCGTCTTTTCAAAAGCGTCTTCTCTAAGTCTCAAGGAACATCGCTGGATATTTCCAAAGAGGGTATTAGAAAATTGCTTTCCAAGAAGTGGGAAGGAAAAGTATCATGTCAGATAGTGCTAGGTACTTATCAAATAGTAATTGCCTCTTCTTCCTTTCTAGTATGTGACAGATTTTATTTGTGAGGTAGAAATATGCTGTGTGCAGAATCTTGAGCAACTAAGTGTATCCATGACATGCACACTTTGCCAATGAGAAATAAACTGGGTGTTTCCCAGATAACATTGCTTCCCCAATATGAAGGGACAACCCACCTGGCTTTTAGTTCCCTAATTCTTCCTGTTTGAAGTAGACTTAATGTGTGGCACTGCAGCAGCCACCCTGTGATCCTGAAACTAAAAGAGACAGATGGCAAAGATGGAGGAACAGGTCAATGGAAGGAGCCTGTATCTGAGATACCGTCCTTGAGCAACAGCATCAAATTTGGACTATCTACCTTCAGACTTACTGGATGTGAGAAACATAAACCTCCTAATTGTTGGAAGTTCAGCTCGTTAAGTTTTCAATTACTGGAAAATAAACACAAGCCTAATTGCTAAACATGTAGATTTCCAATTCTAATTCTAATGACAATCAGTAACCTGCCCACCACCTGAAACAAACGCCTGCGAGGCTGGCTAGTGCTTCTTTTCCAGAGCAAGGAAAGATGAGCAGCGGAGGAACAAATTGCACTTCCACCCACGGCAGGGCAAAGGCACATGCCTACAGCTGGATGGATCTGAGTTCTCATGGAACCAGCCAGCCTAGAAATAGCTTGATGAGAAGATTGTGAGTTTACCACAAGAGGAAGTTTGTATGGTTTAGGGCTGTTGGAAGCAGCAGGTGAAGGGTCGATTTGTCAGAGATCAGAAGGAGTGACATCCTTGCCGGGAAACTACAGTTGGAAATTTCTGGGGGAGGAAAAGTTTCTCTAAGAAACCTCCAAAAGGTATAATACTTCTCAGGGGTTTGACTGAGCACCCAGACATAGATGCAATTTAAAACCAAACCAGCCATGTGACTGTTTTTGTTTGTTTTGATGAAATCCCTCAAAACCACTGGACTTAACACTGGATAACAGACACTACAGCTAGCAAATGGGTCAGGAGTTGGAGAAAGGAAGTAGGAAGCATCTGACTCCCCACTCGTCATTTTCACAGACTGCTCATCCTAAGCTAGGCTGGAGGTAGGACTGAAGTGTAGCTTTAAAGTGGATGAGGTTTTCTAAAAAACTTATATTTTAGCTTCAGGGTTACAAGTGCAGGTTTGTTATGTAGGTCAAACTGTGTCATGGGGGTTTGTTGCACAGACTGTTTCATCGCCCAGGTACTAAGCCTAGTGCCCAACAGTTATTTTTGCTCTGATCTTCTCCCTCCTCCCACCCCTTAACCTCCATTAGGCCCCAGTGTCTGCTGTTTCCCTCTTTGTGTCCATGTATCCTCCTCATTTAGCTCCCACTTACAAGTGAGAGGTTAAATTTAATATTAAGCTGGATGGAAGTATTAGGAAAAAGAAGATTCAGTTCTTAGCTGAGACTGTTTAGTAAAACTAGGGGATCCGCCTGAAATATTGCCAGGTGAAAGAGATGTGTTATGACAAGGAAGAAAGCAATGCGAAGAAAGTTGCTTGTTGTTTGACCCCTACCTGCTCCAGCTCATTCATTATCACAGTTATATTACATTACAACAAATGTTTATGTCGTAAAATAGAAAGAGGGGAGTGATATATCATGCCTATATGAATGATTAAATTTTACTATATTACAGGCATGCTTAAGATGAAAAATGTTTATAAGGCAGAGAATGTAGAAAAAATGACTACATGCAGAATGTCTTATACCTTTTCTTAAAATATAAACTATAAAACCAAGTCTATTTGATAAA
Organism: Colobus angolensis palliatus; assembly: GCF_000951035.1. Taxonomy (NCBI): domain Eukaryota; kingdom Metazoa; phylum Chordata; class Mammalia; order Primates; family Cercopithecidae; genus Colobus; species Colobus angolensis. The sequence goes on along the minus strand of NW_012114488.1, from coordinate 4,381,562 downwards.
TGCAGATTTATCTACTGGTTGTAATCTTTATCCCTAGACAGTTTCATGAAGCTGAGTAATTAGCAGCTATTTATCAGTTCTTCCTAGCCAATAGTAACCACATATACAATTAAGAATGTTACTATAGTAAATGAGGAGTCGATGGGTGCAGCACATCCATATGGCACATGTATACATATGTAACAAACCTGCACATTGTGCACATGTAGCCTAGAACTTAAAGTATGATAAACAACAACAACAATGTTACTATAATTGATATCATCTTGCCAATGTTTACATTTAAATATACACTATGAGATAAACAAAATATCAATAAGATACGAAAAAGTAGATTGCTTCTGAAAATTTAACCCTCCTTCTGCAAGAACAGACTGAATTTATGAAATATTAAGAGGACATTTTAGGAAAATATTTTTAACATATTATTTCCTTATTATTCAGAAGCATTTCGAATCATATTTTACTGTTGGCAGAGCAGGAATTGAATATGAACACGTCTAAAATGATAGAAGATTGAAGGGAATTTTAACTCATGCTGTTCTTAAAATGTTTTCTGATCAAAACTTCCCAAAACATTAGACAGTGGTATTATTATACCACCATTATAGGATGGTAAAGCCTTTTAAGCTTGGATGGATTGGTCAATCACCTCTCGTTTGTGTTTTCTAAATCTTTTTATCTTCACTACACACATACTCAGAATCTAGCTAATTTTCAATAAATTAATAGAACTTTTTTTTTTCTCCTTAAACTTTTTTAATGGGTCTCAAAATTCTGTGACAAATTTTTGGTCAAGTTGTTTCCATTAAAAAGTACTGATTTAAAAACTAATAACTTAAAACTGCCACACGCAAAAAGGAAAACCAAACTGGTCCACAAAACATTCCCCTTTCCTTCTGAAGGTTTTACAATGCATTGTTATCATTAACTAGTCTTTTACTACTGAACTTAAATGGCCAATTGAAACAAACAGTTCTGAGACCGTTCTTCCACCACTGATTAAGAGTGGGGTGGCAGGTATTAGGGATAATATTCATTTAGCCTTCTGAGCTTTCTGGGCAGACTTGGTGACCTTGCCAGCTCCAGCAGCCTTCTTGTCCACTGCTTTGATGACACCCACTGCAACTGTCTGCCTCATAACACGAACAGCAAAGCGACCCAAAGGTGGATAGTCTGAGAAGCTCTCAACACACATAGGCTTGCCAGGAACCATATCAACAATGGCAGCATCACCAGACTTCAAGAATTTAGGGCCATCTTCCAGTTTTTTACCAGAACGGCGATCAATCTTTTCCTTCAGCTCAGCAAACTTGCATGCAATGTGAGCCGTGTGGCAACCCAACACAGGGGCATAGCCGGCACTTATTTGGCCTGGATGGTTCAGGATAATCACCTGAGCAGTGAAGCCAGCTGCCTCCATTGGTGGGTCGTTTTTGCTGTCACCAGCAACGTTCCCACGACGAACACCCTTGACAGACACATTCTTGACATTAAAGCCCACATTGTCCCCAGGAAGAGCTTCACTCAAAGCTTCATGATGCATTTAGACAGATTTTACTTCAGTTGTTACATTGACTGGAGCAAAGGCGACCACCATACCGGGTTTGAGAACACCAGTCTCCACTCGGCCAACAGGAACAGTACCAATACCACCAATGTTGTAGACATCCTGGAGAGGCAGGCGCAAGGGCTTGTCAGTTGGACGAGTTGGTGGCAGGATGCAGTCCAGAGCCTCAAGCAGCGTGGTTCCACTGGCATTGCCATCCTTACGGGTGACCTTCCATCCCTTGAACCAAGGCATGTTAGCACTTGGCTCCAGCATGTTGTCACCATTCCAACCAGAAATTGGCACAAATGCTACTGTGTCGGGGTTGTAGCCAATTTTCTCAATGTAAGTGCCGACTTCCTTAACAATTTGCTCATATCTCTTCTGGCTGTAGGGTGGCTCAGTGGAATCCATTTTGTTAGCACCAACAATGAGTTGTTTCACACCCAGTGTGTAAGCCAGAAGAGCATGCTCTTGGGTCTGCCCATTCTTGGAGATACCAGCTTCAAATTCACCAACACCAGCAGCAACAATTAGGACAGCACAGTCAGCCTGAGATGTCCCTGTAATCATGTTTTTGATGAAGTCTCTGTGTCCTGGGGCGTCAATGATAGTCACATAATACTTGCTGGTCTCAAATTTCCACAAAGAGATATCAATGGTGATACCACGTTCCCGCTCAGCTTTCAGTTTATCCAAGACCCAGGCATACTTGAAGGAGCCCTTTCCCATCTCAGCAGCCTCCTTCTCAAATTTTTCAATGGTTCTTTTGTCGATGCTACCGCATTTGTAGATCAGATGGCCAGTAGTGGTGGACTTGCCCGAATCTACGTGTCCAATGACGACAATGATGATATGAGTCTTTTCCTTTCCCATTTTGGCTTTTAGGGGTAGTTTTCACGACACCTGTGTTCTGGCGGCAAACCCGTTGTGAAAAAGCAATTAATAGAACTTTTTGAACTGCACATGGACAATTTTTATGCACAAATTTTGTATTAATTTTCTCATTCTTTTCTTGAGCCTTAAAGTTACATAAATGTCTTTAGCCTCTCATCTTGCCCATCCTTGCTGTAGAACTTCAAATACTGTGTTTCTACCCCATAAAAGATGCCTACTTTTCTACTCTGTAACAGATGTCTAGCCATTGTTCCTCAAAATATTTCAAGGACAGTATCTTTGAATGTTTCTGAAATATATTTGCAGAAAATTGAGAGTCAGCATATTGTTCTGGGGGGAAAAATGTATCTTTGTGCTAAGAATGGGAAAGTTTACACTAAAACAAAACAAAACAAAAATCAGGTCTCCTACTACCACCTGTGTTCCCTGTGACCTTGGGGAACTCATTGAAATTCTCTGTGGCTCAGTTTCTCCATCTTTATCATGCAAACAGTAACAAAACATGCTTTTCTGATCTCTCAATGACAGAGATAGATGAGTTAATGCATGATAAATTATGGTAGTGAGACATACATGAGTTAAAGGTGGAGAAAACCCTGTCTCTACTAAAAATACAAAATTAGCTGGGCATGGTGGCACATGCCTATAATTCCAGCTACTCAGGAGGCTGAGGCAGGAGAACTGCTTGAACCCGGGAGGCGGAGGTTGCGGTGAGCCAAGATCATGTCACTGCATGCCAGCCTGGGCGAGAGAGCAAGACTCCATCTAAAAAAAAAAAAAAAAAAAAAAAGTGGAGAAAACACTGAAATAATGCATATATATTCATAATAATAATATTTGAACAATTCATGTGAAGACAATGATGTCTATAAGCAATTAAGTATTTCCCAGTTAAGTAGGTATATATTTTTTCTAATATTTAGAGCTATGGGAGTAATGAGTAAATTCTATGTATGCAGAGCTGCAATTTTTTCAATGAATTCTGATAGCAAGAATTTACCCCAATAAGCATATGAAGGCTCTGCTAAAATATGTTTACCACATAGGAAATAACCTATTAAAAGTTCAAAATTGTGTGCCATTTTGTCTTTGTTGCAAACTAATTAGGTATAATATTAATTAACCCTAAAATTGAATAGGAAAGGAAAATTTGTTGAGATTTGTATATTTATTATCTTCAAAATATCAACAAATTCACAGTGGCTATATGCATAGAAGTTCCCTGCTTAAATATAGACGAGGTGTCTACAATAGAAATAGACAAGTCTAAGTGAATTTGGGTGGCCATTGGGTATCATTAATTTGATCCCCTACTAAGCTATGCCTAATTTCCCATTATTTTAAATTGGAAAATATCTTAATTATCTATCATCCCAAAATTTTGTGAATATGGATCATGCACATGAAGACACTTTCAAATGACTTCAGATACATGCAATTGTTAGTACCATAAATTATGAAAGACTAGTTTATTGCCAGCAAAAACACATTAGAAAACATAAAATCCTCTATGTCTCTTATCTAGAATTAGAATTTTAAAATATTATTCTCTCAACTCATGAGGTACAGACAGTCAGTAACTGGTATCTCAGATCTGTTTTTTTAATTTCCTCTGCAGTATGTTTGGGTCCACATAACTATTTCCGACCAAAGCAATGTGACATGACATGGCGTGTGTCAATTCTGGTTTGAGGCAGTTACAAGCCAATCTGTTTCATCAGCAACCTGTCTTCCTACCAATGAGAAACACAGAGGTCTTATGTTCCAGATATTCCAGTTACCAAATGAATGAAAGAGACATTTGAACTGCATAGAGTTTCAATCAGTACAAATTAATCCTATATCATGCTTAGCCCATATATTTTGTAGTATCTCTTGTATATATCTCTTACTGCAAGATAGCTTAGCCTATCTTTATAAATACACAGAAAGTCTCACTATTATTCAGTAGCTCTGTATTACAATTGTTTAAGAAACAAACAACAAAAAATCTTTTAATACCTGCGTACCAAATGTTTCAACTAATGTTTACCTTTGTCTGGCACCATTCTTCGACATAAACTCTACTGAAATCCATGTCTATAATCAACCATGCTATTTTGATTCTTAGCAGCTTCATTTTCTTGTTCCTGTCCCTGAAGTGATGTCCCTCCCACCTTCACAGACATAATCCAAACAGTTTTCAGACACAATACAATTTGCAATACATGCTAGAAAATCTCTATCCAAAGTTAGCAAAATGAAAATGCACTGATATTTTAAAAAACCCTCAGTTATCTCAAAAATGTTAGATTTTTAGAGAATGAAACTTCTCATAGAATCATAATCCTTTTTTTGAAAGCTCTATTACTCTGTAATAATTGAACAAGCATTTCACCCATTAAAAGATCTGTTTTTGTCCAAAATGCAAATGACTATAAGCTTTCATTTGTTTGCTCAATTGAATTTCTTCAATGGAGCCATTTAGGACAATGCATGATGGAGCATATTATATTTGCAAAAGTTCCTGCCAAAATAAGAAGAGTCATAGAAGTTGACATTCAATAACTTTTGCATACACACACACACACACACACACACACAGAATAGTAGAATAGAAACCTACTAAAATCCATAGCATTTATTCTAAAATAAATAATTCAATAAAATAATGGGTACCGTATGACAAATTATACAGAGAAATAAAAAAAAAAAAAATGGAATCCACTGCATGGAATGTTTAGGAGCCAGCCCACTTCGAGACGAATCTCAGTGTTGTCACTTATTTCTGATGCTACTTTGAGTAACTTCATGCAGGCTGCTCACTGTGCCTCATTTTACCTATCTGTAGAGTGGGGAAGATGATGGTCATGAAAATAATAACAAAAATAATAATAATGCCTATTTATAGTAGTTGCTATGAGAATTAAGCATGTAAAAATATTTAAATCTCTTAGAAAACTGCCAATATGTAGCAAGCACTCAATAAATATGAGCTTTACTACTGCTACTACCACAGCTTCTGCTACCATCATTACTTTTTTTCTACTTTTTTTCGAGACAGAGTCTCACTCTCTTGCCCAGGCTGGAGTGCAACGATGTGATCTTGGCTCACTGCAACCATCGCCTCCTGGGGTCAAGCGATTCTCCTGTCTCAGTCTCCCAAGTAGCTGGGATTACAGGCACTCACCACCACGCCTGGCTAATTTTTGTATTTTTAGTAGAGACGGGGTTTCACTGTTGGTCAGGCTGGTTTCAAACTCCTGTGATCCGCCCGCCTTGGCCTCCCAAAGTGCTGGGACTACAAGCGTGATCCGCCCTGACCCCATCATTACTTTTAATGCTACAACCATGTTAGACATTAGGTGTATATTTCAGGAAATATTACATAATACTTTCCATTTTCTTCCCCAGAGCAATTCTGGGTTCTTTCAAAAATGTGTAAATATTGTACAATGTGAGTAAAGAATCAAAGCTTATTTTATGAGCAAATGAAAACTTACTACATATTCCAGAGAAAGAAAACTACATGATTTACATGGGTCATGAACTGTAAGTTATTCTTGCTGTTAGCCAGTAATTTATTAGCTTTTCCACTGTCATCTTTACCAAATTTTGAACACTAATCTGCTTTAACGACTTTAATCTGTAACTACTTGTAGAAGGTGTTCGTATGTTCAACATAAACTATCAAAATATTTAATTGAAATAGAAATGCAGCCATTGATTTCTGTTCCTATAATCATTTATTTGTCTGAGAATTCTTATAATATCCTGCATGCATAACTTGAGGGACAAATAACTAATTGTTTTATGGGAATGATATTTCCAGTGTAGTTTATTTTAAAAGATGTTATTAAAAATTCAACTTTGGTTAGAAAGTTAATTTTGAGTGTGTAGATGAAGGGTTTTTTAACTTTTTATTTTGAGACAATGGGAAATTCACCAGTAGTTGTAAGAAATAATGTAGAGAGACACCTTTAATTCTTTACCCAATTTCACCCAATGGGAGCATCTTGTAAAACTATTATACAATAAAACAACCAAGATACTGACAGTAATAGAGTCAAGATAAGGAATATTTCCATCACAATAAGAATCTCTCACATCACCCTTTTATAGCCTCATCCAATCCCTTCCTATCCTTAACACTAAGCAACCAATAACCTGTCCTCCCTTTCTAGAGTGTTGTCATTTAGGAGTGTTACATAATTGGAATCATACGCTATGCAAACTTTTGTGATTGCCTTTTTTACTCAGCATAATTTTATGGAGAGTCATCAAAAGTATTTCAAGTATTGTTCCTTTTTATTGTGAATACCCAACCCATCATCTGGATGTAGCATAGGGTGTTGACCTACTCACCCCTTGAAGCACGCCAGCGATGCTTCCAGTTTGGGCTCTTACAGATAAAGCTGCTCTAGGCATTTGTGTACAGATTTTGTGTGAATGTTGTTTCTATTTCTCCAGGAAAATTCCCAGGAGTGCAATTTATTTGTTAAGGAACTACCAAACTGTTTATCCAAAGTGACTATGCCATTTTACAAACTAACCAGCAAAGCATGAGAGATAAAGTGTCTTCACATCCTCACCAGAATTATATGTGCTTATCGTTTTAGCCATTCTGATAAATGTGAAACAGCAAGATTAGAGCCTTCCAGCCAGCCAGGCTGCCTGCCTGCCTGCCTGCCTGCCTGCCTCCCTCCCTCCCCCTTCCCTCCCTTCCTTCTTTCCTTCTTTTCTTTTTGCTTTTTCTTCTCTCTTTTTCTCTTTCTCTTTCCTCCTCTCCTTCCTTTCTCTTTTCTTTTCCTTCCTTCCTTCCTTCCTTCCTTCCTTCCTTCCTTCCTTCCTTTCTTCCTTTCTCTCTTCTTCATCTTTCTTTCTGTCTTCCCTTCCCTTCCCTTCCCTTCCCTTCCCTTCCCTTCCCTTCCCTTTCCTTCCCCTCCCCTCCCCTCCCCTTCCCTCCCCTCCCTTTCCTCTCCTCTCCTCTTCTTTCCTTTCTTTTTCTCTCTTCTTTTCTCCTTTTCTCTCTTTCTGTTTTTCTTTCTCCACTGGAATTTCTGGTTTGCTAACATCTTCAATTGGAAGTTTGGAGTTTATGAGGAATATAGAAAACTACATTTTTTCTAAAATGGAAATTCTGTACACTAAGCCTATAAATGGTACCAAAACCAGCAAATAAATATGACTTACATGTATGTTTTGATAAAGTGATGACTCTCCAAATAAGTATTAAATACTAAACACATACTTTACAAATTAAAATACTAGAAACAAAGTAAAAATGAACTAAATCAATTGAAGAAAACACATGAATTCTATTATATGTCTATATATAAAATTTATTTTAGATGTTCAAAACTTAAAAAAAAATTTATATAGTGGGGCTGTTATTCAGGAAACTATTGTGTGTCACTCATTTATTTTCAATAATTTTTAAACTAATGAGGTTTATAAATGTTTACATATCTTTAAAATTTAAAGGGATTTTGATCTTCCTTTTGTGTTCAGTCTTCCTCCACAGTCTAATTTTCTTACTTGAGTGAAGAGACAGATAGATATTTCCCTGTACCTCCAGAAATCTGTACTCTCCTGGCTTCCCTCATGAACAGGAAGGCAAGATGGGGGCCTGCACTGTGTGCACTGACAGTGAGAAAAGGGGGAGCTCAGGATTAAGTTTTCCAGAGAAAACATTAAATATTACAAATTTAGCATAACTATATATGCATCAATATGCATATTTGACAGCTAATATTAAAAGGGGATATATTTTGATTTTGTTTTACTATTTTGTAAAATAAAGTCGATATTACAGTGAATACTTAATAATCATTGATCATAAAGCTATAATTTTAATAGCAAGAAAAATCATTTAATTATTCAAATATGCTCAGGAAAAGTGTACATTTATTCTTCTTCTTGGGAATTTTCTGAATTTACATTCTGAACAGTTGCCAATTAATATTAGCATTACTTCTAACTATTTCATCAGATAGTGAAAACAAAACCAGAAAGGTAAAGACTGGTTCCAAAACGTGTCTTCCTGTTGTCAACACATACTGCGTTCATGAATATTATAATCTATCAATGTATCTTACAAACACAAATATTCAGAATATAGTTTGCTTTAGGTAAACTTGTATGTTACTGAAATAATAAAAATCTAAGTCAAAATTAATTTTAAAAACTTAGCCATAAAATCCTAAAATAATACGTAAAATATTCTTATCCTAATAAGAATCAGGCTTTGGATTTCAACTGTAGAATTATTTACTCCTTACTTTCTAATGAATTTGAATCATAGGTGAAAACACAAAGTCAATGTACCTGAATAATTTGTAATCTAATTTTTTAAAAAGTAAACTACTGATGATACGTTTGGAAATTGAAAAACGCAGTTATAAATGATGGACACGACATTATGCCATGTCCATCTTCACGTGTCCAAAAGGAACCGCTCAGAGGTGCTCTTGCCGCACGCTCCTCAGATGATGACAACTTCATTCTTCCAATTCTTCAAGCCCCAAACCCTGGAGTCATTCCTGCTCCTCTTTGTTATGCCTCACACAAAATTTGTTAATGTATTTTCAGCTCTATCATTCAGATATTCAGAAAGCGTCTATTTCTTACCTTACTAGGTTATTCCTTCACCTGGATAATTGCAGTGTTTTCCTAACTAGTCTGCTGCAATTGACCTCATGCCCTTTCATCGTTTTTTCAGCAGAGTAAATAGAATGGTCCTGTAAATTCAGATCTGATCACTCCATTCTGTGCTTTCCTATTTTTCTCATCATTCTAAGCTTCAGGCACTTGCTATTCTACAACAGGATAAGATGCCCAGCCTCCAAATCTTTGCAGTCACTAATCCTTTGACCTGTAATGCTTTTCCCTATACATCCTCACACTTCGGTTCACCCACTCCTTAATTCTTACTTAGATTATACCAGATCTCTTGAGTCCTGCTCTCTGTCCTATTTAATTTGCTATCCTTTTGCCCGAAGTCTTCCTATACCACTCTCCTGCTTTACTTTTCTTCCCAGCAGGTATTATTAATATACTAATAATTTTACCTATTTGTGTATTTGTTATTTGTTTAGCTCACTAGAAGGCAGTTGCCACAAGAGCAAGGATTTCTGTCCTCAGAATCTAGAAGAGCATCTAGCAGATAGTAGATGCTTAATAATATGAATTGAAGGAGGGAAGGAAGAAAAAGAGAAAAGAAGAAAGAAAGAAAAAAATGAGGAAAGGAAGGAGGGAAGGGAGACAGGAAGGAAAAAGAGACAAAAAATGTCTCTACGGCTCTCTTGGGGTTTCAGAGATTTACTAACTGAAAGTTACTCACTGTAAAGTCCCCAATGTGAAAAAAATTATGAACTCAATCTTTATTTTATTATGATAAAATTGTATATTTTCTTAAATACTCACTGAGTTACTTTTCTGCTAGAATTTAAATCAAGTTTAAAGTTTAGTTACATTTATTTTCCAAACCTCTGTAAATACTAGTATTGCTATTCTATTACACGTTAGGGCGACTATAGCATGTAACAATGTAGTGTATACTTCAAGATAGAAGATTTTGAATGTTATCACCACCAGAGAAGATAAATGCTTAAAGTGATATGCATTTATGCATATGATAATAAACCTGATTTGATATGATAATATCATATGATATTATGATATGATATGATAATAAACCTGATTTGATCATCATACAATGAACATATGCATTGCAACATCACACTATACCCCATAAGCAAGTACAATTATTTTGTATCAATTAGAACTATAAAAATTGATAAAAAATGCTGATTTCTTGTACAGTTCTATCCCTTTCTTAAAATTTTTACACAGTATGATACAACACCATCTTTAAAGTATTTGTTAATAATAAAACAAGGAACAGAATAATTACATACCATGTAAGTCATAATAATTTTGGTAGCCAAATATGCATAATGGTAAAACCTACCTTGAGAACCCATTCCAAAAAGTTCTATTTTCACTTAAAACAGCTCAATATTCTAAACGGTTGTCTTGGAAAAACCCCCTTTATCTATGGCTTTTGGTTAAATCAACCAATTGCTCTCTGCTCCTGCTATAGGTCACAGGAAATTCATGAAGCATTTGTGGTGATATCGATTAAATTGTCTCCCAACAATGTACATGTTGGAAATAGGATACCTGCATGTGTACTCTTTCAAGTTAGGATGAGATCATATAGGAAGACCTATTACAGGTCACACTTTAGCCCTAATCTAGCACGACTGATGTATTTCTAAAAAGGGGAAATTTGCACACAGCAAGAATGGCATGTGAACTTGAAGGCAGACATTAGGGAGAATGCCATGTACAAGGCGAGGAACACCTTAGGCTACCAGGAGCTAGAAGTTTGAAACAGCCTTTCCTCGCAGTCTTCAACAGGAACCAACCTTGCTGTGCCTTGAAATCAGACCTCTAACCTCCAGAACCACGAGACAACAAGGAAAACAATAATATGCACTGTATTGCTAGAATACAATATTGCATATACTTATATTCTGGCAGCTGAGACCTAACGTTTTTGAAGGCCGTTTTAGACACTGTTTAGTGTTTGAAGAAAATAAAAGAGTTGAAGGGTTACTGTCATAGAAAAATAGCTGCAGTAAGGCTGGGCACAGTGGCTCATGCTTGTAATCTTAGCACTTTGGGAGGCTGAGGTGGGTGGATCGCCTGAGGTCAAGAGTTTGAGACCAGCCTGGGCAATATGGTGAAACCTCATCTCTATTAAAAATACTCAAATTAACCAGGCGTGGTGGCGGGCACCTGTAATCCCAACTACTTGGGAAGGTGAGGCAGGAGAATTGCTTGAACCCAGGAGGCGAAGGATGCATTGAGCCAACATTCAGCCATTGCACTCCAGCCTGGGCAACAGAGCAAAAACTCCATCTCAAAAAAAAAAAAGAGAGAAAAGAAAAATAGCTGCAGTAAGGTCATTTAATAGAGACTTCAGGAAAGGCCTCTGAGGAAAGAACCACTTGAGTTTAGCTCTCAGAGAAGAGAGACCAGTGAAATAATATTCCAGGCAGAAGAAAGAATAAGTAGAAAGACCTTACAGGGAGAGCTTGGCATTCTCAAAGTAAAGAAGAAACAGGAGAGGCCATATAGTAAACATGAAGAAGCGAGAAGTCCATATTTAAGAGAGATGAGTTTTGTTTATTTTGCTTTGTTCTAACTGGAAACTAAACTTTTATATAGGGTTCTTACCTGATTTACTTTTCAAAATTTTGTTTAGGATCAAATCTGAAGAATGTACTCAGGATAGCAAGTATGCGCATGAAAACAATGTAGAAAATTCCTGATTATTAATAAATACTATTGTGACAGCAGCTACATTTAGAGGGTACTTCCCAGAATCCCTCTGCCCAAAATTAATTTTTCTAGATTGCCTGTTCCTTTACCAAAAATTCTCTCTCTAGAAATGCATTTATGGAAACATCATACATATGCTAAAAAAATAGAAGGAGCATTTTACCATTTAGGTAGTTTGTGCCCCCCGATGGACAACAATATACTCATTAAAATGGTGTATAAAATTGCTATGTGAAAACAACTAGATTAACTTAAAATAGAATATTAAGAGATGAATAAGAATGCATGTTTCCATCTGTCATAATTTCAACTATAAATATATGAATGCATTTGGGCAACAATTGAATGGCCTAGCAAATATGAAAAAAATGTTGTTAAGGTTAAAGAGTTGTGTGTTTTTATCATAACTTTCCTCTTACAATTAAAATGTACCTTAAGGTAAACATATTTCTTTGGATTGAGTCAATACAATATCTACAATTTAGAAATCCTCTTTTCAAATACAACACCAATCAAACATTGAGGCATGAACACATATTCTAGGTTAGGGTGTCAACAATTGGTCATGCCTGACTTCTTAGGAGGTTAACAAACCATGACTCAACAGAAATCAGTAGCACTTGGGGATTTCTGGCTAAGGATGGTTGGAATTCAGAACTCAGAAATGACAACCCAGCCATTTCACATCTTGGGATCTCTCCTGGGCCTTTGGATCAAAAGGGAGGGTAGAGTGACACATGAACAATGAATGGGAGAAGAAAATTTAAAATTCCTAATTCACAAAATGTTTAACCCATCATGGTGACTATTACGAAGTCTATGAAATGTGATCTCCAAATGTTAAAAGAAAAAAAAAAGATACCAGGAAAAATAATTTATCTTTGGCTTGTCCCCAGAGACAATAGGGTATGTTGATAATTGCTTAAAAAATTAAATATATTAAATGTATTAAATTTTAAACACACAAGCATTTTCAAATGATGAGCTTATTATTCATTTACTGAAATCACTGGACATATTATTATACCAAAATATTTGCTAAAAATAACCAGCTAAGTAAATAAGTAGGATAAAAATCCTTTCATACAACTTAGAAACTAGCTTAAGTAGCCTCAAAGTTGTACTCAAGAAATTCAAAATCCAGGCTGGGCGCGGTGGCTCAAGCCTGTAATCCCAGCACTTTGGGAAGCCGAGACGGGCGGATCACGAGGTCAGGAGATTGAGACCATCCTGACTAACGCAGTGAAACCCCATCTCTACCAAAAAATACAAAAAACTAGCAGGGCGTGGTGGCGGGTGCCTGTAGTCCCAGCTACACGGGAGGCTGAGGCAGGAGAATGGCGTAAACCTGGGAGGTGGAGCTTGCAGTGAGCTGAGATCCGGCCACTGCACTCCAGCCTGGGCGACAGAGCGAGACTCCGTCTCCAAAAAAAAAAAGAAAAAAGAAATTCAAAATCCAGTCACTGTCATACTACTCCATCCCCTTCTTACTTTTTCTGTTCCCATTTTCTCCATGCCTTATTGTTGATCTATTACAGTCTCTTTGCTCATCTATATTCTACCTATACTTCAAGACCCAGTTTAAATTCTGAGGTTGACAGACTTTGGATTCAGACAGATGTTATTTCCAATTTTTGATTTGTCTTTTCTGTGATTTCAAGAAAGTTAAATTACCTGAATTTGTTTCCTCATGTGAAATGGACAATATTTTGGTTTCCACATTAAGGCTATCAGGAAAAAAGGGAGATAAAGCACCCTTATAAGGCACCTAATAAATATTAATCTCTTCCCCATTTGTGTTACTCAGTGCAATCTTAGCCAGTTAGAAACAACGTAATGGAAAGAATATGAGCTCTGGAGTAGAGTTTCAACAGAGTTTTATCACTCATACATGTCATACCTTCACTAGGTTGTTTAACCTGATTGGGTCCCTGTGTTAGGCATAATAACGGTCCTCCAAAGAAGTCTATGTACTGATCCCTGGAAGCCTTGAATTTATATGAGAGGACAAAAGAAAATTAAGGTCGATAGTGAAATCATGGTTTCTAATTAGATGAATTTGAGATGGGGAGATTATCCTGCATTATTCACATGCACGGGCCCAAGGTAATCACAAGCATCCTTGAAAGTGGAAGACAAGGTAGAAGAGTGAGTCTGAGAGATGCAACAGGAGAAGAATTTGACTTGCTTTTTCAGAACTTGAAGGTGGAGGAAAGAGTCATGAGCCAAGGGATGTGACAGTCTCTAGCAGATAGAAATGGGTTTCAGCTGACAGCCAGCAAGAAAACAGGAATCTCAGTCTTATAATCTCAAGGAACTAGATTCTGCCAAAAACACAAATGAACGAGGAAACAGATCCTCCCCTAGGATGTCCAGGAAGAAATGCAGTTTTGCCAACAGCTTGATTTTAGCCTCGGAATTCTGACATATAGAACTATAAGACTGTTGTCTTTTAAACCAAAAATTTAAAACAAATTCTTGAAGGAACAATAGAAAAAACTAATGGAGTTTCCTTCATAAGAATTCTTAAATAGGGACAGTTATACTTACCCCATGGTATCATTTTGAAAATTTATTAGTTTCACACAAAAACCTGGCACATTATTAGCATACCATAATAAATGCTCTTTTTGCATATTTTTCTTCTTTTCTTATTCCACCCTGGATTTCTACAAATGTATGCCATCTGTAGATGTTATCTGGAAACTACACACTGGTGTATTTTGTCTATAGCTGTACGCAACTAATTATGTACAGGTGGTATCTCTTCCAGTATCAATTTCTATTATAATTTAAGCACCACAGTTTACTGGCTGTGATCTTTAGGTGAGTTGTCTAACCTCTCTGTGCATGTCTCCTATCTGTAAATGGAAATAATAAGGGTAATAACTCTTTTATCTAGTTGTGGTAATAATTCAATGGAATGCTACTTATATAGCATTTAGACCAGCACCTGGAACATTGTGTTTGCTCATTAAAACAGGCTACTTTTATTTTTTCACAGGCTTATATCCTTCAACTGATTAAATAATATGTTCCTTGATATTCAAGTAGTATCTTTGGTAATTCTTATCCCACTTAGAATCTGGAAAAATGTCTAAATGAAAGTAGATACTTGGTAAATATTCATGGACTCAATTTTACGTTCTCCTTTAATCTAGTCACATATCATCAGCAGCACTTAGACCCATTCTATCCCCATCACTAACTTGAAGGATAAAAGGAACTTTCAATGAGAGGAGAGAAAGAGGGAAAAAGTTAGAGAACCAGTGGCTTAGACTCTTAGTTGCAGAAATACTGTCTTTCCTATTCTACTGTGTCAGACACAGCAAGAAAATTTTAACATAATCAAAATTCACTCCAACTATGTTAAAGCTATCTGAAGAGCTAAGTGCTGTATTTTCATACTTAGATGTACAATGGGAAATGGGGACTAAATGGTTCCAAGTTAGCTTCCCAAATTCTGAAAGTCTAAAGTCATTATTCTTTATAGCATAAAACATCCATCTTTCAAATACTATTTGAACTTAGAATTAAAACATTTTTCCACTGCGTTGAGCGCACAAAAGGCTGACTCAATGACTGAAGATGCGAATGTACAAAACAAGCCTGCTGAACTGAGTCAATCACAAATGCCGTTTGCTGAAGCAGGTGGAAGGGGAATCTCTAACTATAATTATGTTAGATTACTTGAAATGAGGTACCATATTTTACTCATCTTGTGCTTAGAAGTGTGTGTTAGAAAATGAAAGAAATACCAATATTTGTTTAATTCAATTGCATGAATTTAACTGCTGTTTAGCAGAGTATATAGGAGTAGAAAAACGTGATATTTTAACTAGGGAATCAAGATTTCAGCAGAGAAAAAAACACAACATCCACAGTTTAAAGAGGACAAGAGCTCAAGCACAGCTCAGCAACACAGATTCTTCTTTTTTTTTTTTTTTTTTTTTTTTTTTTGAGACGGAGTCTCGCTCTGTTGCCCAGGCTGGTGTGCACTGGCTGGATCTCGGCTCACTGCAAGCTCCGCCTCCTGAGTTTACGCCATTCTCCTGCCTCAGTCTCCCGAGTAGCTGGGACTACAGGCGCCCGCCACCTCGCCCGACTAGTTTTTTTTTGCATTTTTAGTAGAGACGGGGTTTCACCGTGTTAGCTAGGATGGTCTCGATCTCCTGACCTCGTGATCCGCCCGTCTCGGCCTCCCAAAGTGCTGGGATTACAGGCTTGAGCCACCGCGCCCGGCCAGATTCTTCTTATTAAAAGCAGGATGTGACCAACTAGTGGGACTAATAACTTAAAATGACTTATTTCAGTACATTTTCTTCTTTTATGTGTTTCAGTTAGTGTATGTTATATGATTACCTGACTTTAAAAATCTAATATCAGCTGTTGACATTACTCTCCTAATTTGAATTCTATGAACATTACTATAGTGAATGGTTTTTCTCTGAGAAACATGTTCAAAGAAAATAGCATCCGCTTCCAAATATCTCATGTTGTTCCAAAGCTCTATGACATATGGATTGTGGTTAGGAAAGCTGGCTTTGACACCAGGTCACCTCATTTTAGTTCCTAATGCCAGCACTAGGTGATTCTCATCAAGCTATTTGTGAAATATCATTTACATATTTAGGAGGGGGAATAAATGGCATTAAAGCTCTTATCACTACATCTGCCACAAAACAAGTGTTCAATAGACATTAGGTATTTGCATTACTATATTTTAAAAAGTAATACTTTCCTTGTGGCTTTGCTAAAAGCATCTTGGAGCTTTTCATACCCTATTCATCATCTTTATAGAATTTAATACAACCAACCCAAAAAGAGAAGATGCATATATATTTTCTTCTTCTATTGTTCTAATGTCTGTGTAGAAATCTTTACTAACTGTAAATTAAGGGTGACAAAAGTCATATGGTCATTCTGAAATTAAATAGGAGAAATTCAAAAATGACTATTAAGTGTTGATCATTTGCATTGCAAAAGTTATGTTTTCACTTTCATTTTTAGTGAATTTAACATTCAAAAACGCAAGTAATCCTAATGAAGGGCTTTGAGGAAGAAACGAACGTCATCTGATACCCTGGGCAGCATGTAAGCCTTGCAGAATTAGGCTCTGGTACCTAAGCTTGAACAAGAAACTGATTCTGGCAACTGAGCAAACATATGCCCTTCTCAGATTTTAAATCTTATCTCTGAATATCTTATAACCACGCAGCTTCTGATGTTTTTTGCCAAGCATCCACCTGCCTTTCATATGTCCTAACAAATACTATGGTTGCATCCAAATCTCATGAAGCATCCTATTACTGAAATGTCTGTAGGGCATAAAAGGAATGCTGGCAGTGTGTACAGTAATAAACACCTTTTCTGTTGTTGGTAATTTTCACATTGCTGTTTTCATCAATTACTCACAATCAGAGGCTTGCAGGATGACGAAACTCACATGCAAGGTCTTTAAAAATCTGTCCTGGAAGTGAATTAATATTCTTTATTTTATGATGGCAATTGGTGACCAGATGCAGTGAATCACAAAAACATTAGTGTCCTTTCAACCTAAGAATCTTTTGTTTGCTTAACAAACAGCAGGTTGAAGGCTATGAAAGCAAATCAGAAATAATATGTCAATTATATCTTATCAGCACAACTATTTGCCTGACTTTTTTCTGTAGATAAACCAAAACATCTTTATCAGTCTTTGGAATTGAGAAGGAGAGCATAAGTTATTTTCTCAATACCTTAAGAGAGAGACAAGGACATATCTTCCTGGTAGAATTTTCAAAAAAAAGAATTGAATTGCAGTGTAAGTTTCTGAGAAACACAACAACAAAACTAGGGAACATTTCATTATTATTTTACACTGCTTGAGAGAAATAAATTCTGGAATCACTGTTGATATCTACATGTTTGGGGGAGTGAGGTAGTAACTCTTCAGCCTTATTTCATAAAAAGAACTATTTTAGCATTCATTAGGTACTAAAATATTCTATAAGAATGAACCCTAGAAATAAGTTTGTATATACGTATGTTTATATACAAACACACACATATATATGCACACAAATATATATATTTATACAGTAGTAAGGATCCCTAATAAGAGTAGCAATGATCAGTTTATATGTAGCAACGATCACAGAGACACAGAGAGACATACATATATGTCAATGTTATAGTATTATCTTCAATATTCAAAGTGCTTGAAGCAGGTATGACATAAACACAAACTTGAAAGTTTCCAACAAATATTCTGAAACCATTCTTTGAAAAGGAGGAAGAGCTGAGAGTAATGTAAAACATTTGGAGAGGGTATCAATTCCTAAACTAAGTTCTCAGGATTATTCTGGCATGTATAACTGATGAAGAAACCCATTACACTAACTTAGGAAAGTTATTTAGCTCCTAGAGAAGCGGATGAATAAATTGAACTCATACAGAGTTTTTCATGACACACTTTATTTTTATTTTTATTTTTTATTTTTTTTTTAATGATTATACTTTAAGTTCTAGGGTACATGTGCACAACATGCAGGTTTGTTACATACGTATACTTGTGTCATGTTGATGTACTGCACCCATCATCTCGTCAGCACCCATCAACTCGTCATTTACATCAGGTATAACTCCCAGTGCAATCCCTCCCCACTCCCCCCTCCCCATAATAGGCCCCAGTGCATGACACACTTTTCAAAGCTTCATCTCGTAATGCAGGACTGGAAAAATCCAGGGCACAAAATGTGGGTGATCACAGCAATCACTGAATCCTGGACTCATGTTGTCATGAAAGCTCATTGCACTGCAACAAATGAACTTCCAGAGAAATGCATTTAAACTGTTGGCCTTAAAAAATATAGTGATAAAATACTCTTATTCTACTTTATGAAGCACCAAACTCTAACAAAAATATAACACTCTCTTTCTGAAGCCAAATGCTGTGGATTTATGTGCTGTTTATACCACAAAGATACTTAAAAATATAATGATTCCAGAATAGTAAAATCGCGATATTTTGAATTACGGTCATGATTCCATTTCTGTTGATTTTCACAATGCTTAGGGCATTGTGTTGCCATTTTAGAATGAATAAAACATGGTCTCTGTAATCAAAGGGATAGTGGTTGAGACAGGATATAAACATAAAAAAGAGATGATAATGAAAAATAATTAGAAGATTATTGTTAAAATAAATAGTACCCCGATATATGAGGATCTTAGCTCTCTTAAACATACCTAGAGTTTATAAATACTTCAAGAAAAATTTCAACCATGATCCACCAAGCAACCTGGATTATTTATCTATTTATTTGAGATGGAGTGTCACTCTATCACCCAGGCTGGAGTGCAGTGGCATGACCTTAGCGCACTACAACCTCCGCCTCCCAGGTTCAAGTGATTCTTCTGCCTCAGCCTCCCAAGTAGCTGGGACTACAGGCACCCCCGCCACCACACCCAGCTAATTGTTGTATTTTTAGTAGAGACGGGGGATTCACCATGTTGGCCAGACTAGTCTCGAACTCCTGATCTCAGACCCACCTCGGCCTCCCAAAGCGCTGGGACTACGGGCGTGAGCCACCGCCCCCAGTCCGGATTGATTTTTAAATAAATTCAGTCCATGCTCATAGGCAGAAATCTCTGTGGTGGTTATATCCCACACTTGAATACATGGTTTTCTCAGTCTAATCCTACCCCTGACTTTATACTCTACTTCTTTTGATTGCTTAAAAAAACAAGACCTAAGGTTGTTTCTAACCTCTGAGGTTAGCAAAAGAAACAACAGCATGATAAACTGGGCTAAAGCCTTTCTAAATGAAATTTAAAACCTGAAATTCCACCAGGATTTATAATCAGGAAATCGCTCTTTGCTCTGTTTTGAACTTCATAACTTACTTTAAAATGTAAGTTTTAACTACGCTTTCCTTTATGTGTCTTATAAATAATTACCTTTGTCCAAAAGCAATAAATTTTGATGTGACCCTAGGCTGAAGTTATGGGGAAATATGAAGGTACTATACTGTCACAGAGCAGCAGAAAGGTTAACCTAGAAGAATTTTTGTGAGGGGATGAGTGAAAATGCCAACATCATGCAGGATTATTACTATTGCATTATGTCTTTATTTTATTTAAAGAAAAATATTTGACAATTAAACATATAGATTTAAGGTATACAGGTTGAGGATTTGATATCCTCATATGTGGTGAAATAAATCACTACAATAAAGCTAATTAACACATCTATCACCTCAGTTATTTTCGTGTGTGTGTGTGTATGTGTGTGTGTGTGTGTGTGTTTGTGGTGAGAACACGTAAGTTCTACTTTTGTAGAAAATTTCAAGTATACAATAAAGTATTGTTAACTAGAGTTACAATGTTGTACACTAGAGGTTCACAACTGGCCAGGTGCAGTGGCTCACGCCTGTAATCCGAGCATTTTGGGAGGCTTAGGCAGGTGAATTGCTTGAGCTCGGGAGTTCAACACCAACCTGAGCAACATGGTAAAACCTCATCTCTACAAACACACACACACACACACACACACAATAAATATACATATAGCTGGGCATAGTAGCTTGCACCTATAATCCCAGCTACTCAGGAGGTGAGAGGCAGGAGGATCACTTGAGTCCAGGAGGCCTAGGTCGCAGTGAGCCAAGACACGCCACTGCACTCCAGTCTGGATAACAGAGCAAGACCCTGTCTCTAAATAAGTAAATAAATAAACAAATATCTAGGGCTCCATTACTTTCCAATCTTGAATAACTAAAATTTTGTATCCTTTGACCAGTATCTACCTACTTTCCCTGCCCCTCCATCCACAGGTAACTACCCTTCTACTCCCTATTTCTATGAATATAACAATATAGATTCCATATATAAGTAAGATCACGCAGTATTTGTCTTCTTGGTTCTGAATTATTTCACTTAGCAGAATGACCTCCAGATTCATACATGTTATCACAAATGGCAGCACTTGCTTCTGTCTTATGGCTGAATAATATTCCATTTTGTGTACACACACACAATTTTTTTGTCCATTGGTTCAACAGACTTTTAGTATGTTTCCATATCTTGTCTATTGTAAACAATGTTGAAATGGGAGTGCAGATATCTCATCGGGATCCTGACTTTACTTCCTTTAGATATATACCCAGAAATGGGATTGCTGGATTCCATTGTCATAGTTCCACTTTAGTCCACATAGAAACTAAACTAACACTAAATACCACGTCCATCTCTTGTTACAGATTCTTCCTTTAGTTACTTATTAAACAGCATATGCATGTATAGTATGATATTTTGGAAGCAATAATTAAGTTTTCATCTTTTTTAGCTATAATGATTTGTCAAAAAATCAAATATATCCTTAAATTCACCTCAAGCAGGAATTTTAAAAATTGTTTGTTTTTGACAGTTTTATTAATCACAGTGTGTTCATTCCTGTATCTTTAAGATTTGTTCTAGCCTGCATTCCAGGTTTTAAAATTAGGGAAATAAAAGATCATGTTTCCAAATATGATGATGATATGAAGTTTTATATTGTAGCGATAGTGGATCCACTATGGTTGGTGATATGAACACATTAATTTGTAGCATAAACAACTATTTACCATTCCCCCCAAATCAGAGCAAAATTATCTGTCTGTACTTCAATTTATAGCTAATAATGTCTTTTCTGAATTGCATATTATTGCTATCAGTTTATCATTAGTCTCTCAAATTGGTACCTTTCAAGGTGCCTGGAAAAGTTTATAATTATGTTTGTAAGGACAAAGTTAAAGTATTTTCGTCTGTTGTTTAGTCTGTTATTATACTAAGACTTCCTAATGATAATAGCAATGATTAGATCAATTTGAAGCTAATGGGATATCGGCAGATCTAATCTACAAAATGTTCTTACACCCGAGGAAAATCATACAATTAGTACACTTAAATTGGGACACAATGCATAATATTAAGAACACCAACGACAGAAATACCACTCTGAATGGTCCAAGCCCTAAGCTATTTGCGTATTTTGACTCATTTATTTTCAAGACAACCCATGGCATAGGTGTGATCCTTATTCCTCATTTTAAAGATGATGAAACTGAGACCTAAAGGTGTTTAATTACTTGTCCAAGTTTGCATTGATAGTAAATGTCAAAGCTCACATTCATTTCAAACCCAAGCAATCTGGCTGCACAGCTATGGTCTTAGTCTCCTGCCCTACAGAACTAGTGAGTACACGGGTTGAAGCCAAGAACAACTATCACTGTTAGAAAGAATAGGTCAGCCTGGATGTGTCTACATAGCCAAGTTTCTAGCTCTCAAGCTTCCTTGGTGTGCTGAGGCTTGGGCTGAGAAAACAGGTCCACTGTGCATTCATTTTCCTCTTCTTCAGTGTCTCTGGATTTACATATGTAATAGTTCCTCTGCGCTTCAGCTTCAGAATCATGCAGGACTGAGTCATCCATTTACAGAACTCATTTCTTTTGTAACTTCTCAAAATATTTAAAGTTGTGCAGATGAGGGAGTCTGATGGTTCTCACAATGGTGTAATGTGACAAGGGTATCTTTTATGACCTCTACTGGCTGTCTCTGCTCTGGCATTTCATAATTAGGCTTCAACTTCGGAGACCTAAGTTATTTAAAGGAGTTTCTTATCAGGTGTTAAAACCTTTTTATTAATAGATGGAATGGCATCACCTGATTTTAATTTTTATCCAAGAAAGAAAAACCCAAGTTTGAAAAGTATTACATATTCAATGCTGCCTATTTTTAAAACTACCATATAATTATTTGAAAAGGTCTGACTGTAGGCTAGTACAAACACAATTAAATTTCAAGAAGGACTTATTTTGCAACTCTGTACTGCAAACTTTACTTCAGGGTGCCCAGCTGAGATAAGGACAAGAATTAGAAAGAATACGATTAAGCAAGTAGAAAAGAAA
Source organism: Colobus angolensis palliatus (assembly GCF_000951035.1). Classification (NCBI taxonomy): domain Eukaryota; kingdom Metazoa; phylum Chordata; class Mammalia; order Primates; family Cercopithecidae; genus Colobus; species Colobus angolensis. Next base: position 4,358,858 of record NW_012114488.1, on the reverse strand, counting down.
ACCTAGAAACTAAGCATGAATCATTTATATTCTTAACATTCAAACCTTCAAACTGTGCATTTTCACTTTTAAGCCAAATTACTTATAATAAATACTTGGACATAACATTAGGAATCATAACATAAATAATTTCAGAAACAAATAACAAACAAAATACTTTTTCCAAAAACATATTTTAATTCTGCATTGACTATATATAGGCACTGGAGTCTTCTTTCTTCCATAAATCCTAATTCTGGAACATGTCTTCCCAACATAAACATACTAATGTAATGAATTTTTAATTACTCTAACATATTTTGCCAGTTTGCCTTATTAATATAATAACACATCATTTTTAAAACTGAAGAGACAGCTACATCGAAAACAGACAATTTTCCAATTTTGGAATAAAAATCACAAATCTTACCCACCGACCCAGAAGTTATTAAGACTCCTTTCCTTTAGGAAATGGGGGGCAGAGCACTGAAAATAAATAATGCAGGAGTTTAAAAAGACCTATGAGGCTCTCTTTGCCTTCTAAATCCCATGAATAAGTTATGTACAAAGTATACCACTTATCTGGCAGTTAACTATGACCGCACTTTGAAAGCTATTTTATTATTTAAAATATATAACTATTAAAATGTTCAATACAATAGTAATCTGCCATTTGCTAAGCTGTTAATGCCCGATGTCTCATACTCTATAGCTGAAAAGCCAGCTGTAAAGATTTGTTGATTGGCCAGATGTGCAATTTTAAGAACATTCTTGCAAGAAACATGATTGGGCTTCTAAATTACAGGAATCAAGCTGGTGGTTACTTTTTAAATTCATGTATGTGTGTATTTAATGTTCAACCCTGAAGTGCTATTACTAGAATATATTTTTCAAAGATGATTGAAAGATGAAAAAGAATGGTCCTTGCTCTTCAATCATGTAGTCACCTACAGTAGGCACTGTAATAACATAAATATAATGATTGGAGCAGGAAGTAACTAACTCTGGCTGGGAAAATCCAAGAAAAGCTTTTTGGAGGAAACGGCGTTTCAATGAAGACATTGGTTGTGCTCAGCGCAACCCTCCATTACAGAAAATTCTAAATCTTTCAGTCATCTCAGGCCTCCAGAACTTCTTTAACACTAGCTTTACTTCATTCTGCTGTGTTTCCCAATACTACTAAGACCTCTTTGCTTTTACTGATAAAGTATGAATAAATGGTGTACATAAAGGATCAGTAAACTATTTTTCATAAAGGGGCCACAAAAGTATTTTAGGCTTTCTGAGTCACATGGTCTATGCTGCAACTACTCAACTCTGCTTTGTACAGAGAGAGCAACCAGACAAAATGGAAAGAAAGCAGTGTTGCTGCGTTTCAAGCAAAAGTAATTTATAAAAACATGCAGCAGGCAAGATTTGGCATGAGACTGTTGTTTGCCAGCTTTTGGTCTAGACTGCCCACCTCAAATGTCCTGGTGTACCTCTTCTATGTTTCCATTGTATCACATCCCATTATCCCATATATACAACACAGTGAGTGACCTGATGTTTACCTTGCAGTGTAACCTATTCACCTTAATAGATGGTTGGTATGGTCTGTCTCTGCATCCCCACCCAAATCTCATCTCAAACTGTAATGCCCACTTGTCAAGGGATGGACCTGGTGGGAGGTGACTGGATCATGGGAGTGGTTTCCCCCACGCTGTTCTCAAGATTGTGAGGGAGTTCTCACGAGATCTGATGCGTCTACAAGTGGCAGTTTCGCCTGTGCTCGCTCACTCGCTCTCTCTAGCTCCCTCTCTCTCTCCCCGCTGCCACCCTGTGAAAAAGGTGCCTGCTTCCCGTTTGCCTTCACCATAATTGTAAGTTTCCCGAGGCTCCCCATCCATGTGGAACTGTGAGTCAATTAAACGTCCTTTTTTTTTTTTTTTAAAGCAAACATGCAAAATGTTAACTCTTGACACTATACAGTTGACAGTATACATTGCTTATTGCACTATTCACCCAACTTCTGAACAATTTCACAGTTAAAACCTGGGGGAACTCCAGTGGAGGGCATTATGGACTCTGACCCCAGTACTGTTCCTTGTGTCACCCCTGTGGCCACAAACACATTCCTACCTTTGGCTTCTGCCAATCTGAATCTATGAAACACCGATAGGTCAATTAGCTGGTTGGCCAAGCCAGCTGTATGAAACATCTACAATGTCCAAGGTATCAAGGTATTTTTGACAAGTAATGTGGTGCCATAGAAACAGCACTGAGTCAGGGCCTCCAAGACCTGGGCTTTTATCCCAATGTGGTCAGGGGCTAACTATGCAAGTCTAGGAGAGTTACTGAACAAGCCCCATCCCATCTCCTAACCTTGGCCTCATCTTCTTTTTTTTTTTTTTTTATTATACTTTAAGTTCTAGGGTACATGTGCATAACGTGCAGGTTTGTTACATATGTATACTTGTGCCATGTTGGTGTGCTGCACCCATCAACTCGTCAGCACCCATCAATTTGTCATTTATATCAGGTATAACTCCCAATGCAATCCCTCCCCCCTCCCCCTCCATGATAGGCCCCCATGTGTGATGTTCCCCTTCCCGAGTCCAAGTGGTCTCATTGTTCAGTTCCCACCTATGAGTGAGAACATGCGGTGTTTGGTTTTCTGTTCTTGTGATAGTTTGCTAAGAATGATGGTTTCCAGCTGCATCCATGTCCTTACAAAGGACGCAAACTCATCCTTTCTTATGGCTGCATAATATTCCATGGTGTATCCAGTCTCTGGCAGTATTTTTATAGCAGTGTGAAAATGGACTAATACAATCGTAAATATATAGAGGTCAGGAATCACATTAATAAATGCTTAATATGTCTTGAATAAATTAACAAATAAATGTCACATGAACAAATTAAAAATGGAAGAAAATAGAATCAAGGCCAGTCTGATGCCCCATGCAGGTGCCACTCAATTATTCTAGGCCCTAAAATTAATGCAAAATAAAACTAAAGGTAAACACAATATTTATAAAAATGTATGATCTGTGATATACAAAACATACTAATTTTTATTTTAGTCTCATTGATAAGAAGAAGTTAAAAACAAGAAAGGTAATTGGCAGTAAATATATTTGTTTTTGAATTTGTCACATACTTTTAAATGCTTTAAAGTGATCCACAAGATAAATACTAATTTGGAGATGAAGTTTGATGAGTTAATTTATATATTTTTATTGTTGTTAGAAATAAGTATAAACGGTTAACCTTCAATCAATGCGTACCTTAGAATAAAATATAAATAAGTAGTTATCGCTTTTCATGTTAGCTTCACAAAGTTTTTTGAAGAAAACTAAGAATCCCTTTTTCTTGTTTTTTTTCTAAACGTGAAATCATCGTGATTTCAGTGTTTCCTACATCAAAAACACCAACATAAAACCTTAATTCAAGTTTGTTTAAGGAAACTATTTCTTTTCTTTTAGTTAAAAATTAGAGAGTAAAAATATGTGGAAAATTACTAATGTTCAAAGGAATTAAAACAGCTCATTTTAAAAGTTAAATTTACAAGAAAAAAGACAGACTAATTGTACAGAAGTAGCTAAATGAAGCATATTATGTTGAACTGATCTTTAGTTCCTGATAGTATAGCTGCAAAACTGGTTTGAAAATAAAACGTGTAGTTTACAATAAACCTATATTGTGCAATTCTATACGTTCCACAAATTTTAGTATTTGATATGGTTTGGGTTATGTTCCCACCCAAATTTCATGTTTAATTGTAATCCACAATGTTTGAGGTGGGACCTGGTGGGAGGTGACTGGATCATGGGGGTGAATTTCTCATAAATGGTTTAGTGCCATCCCCTTTGTACTGTTCATGAAAAAGTGAGTGAGTTCTCATGAGATCTGATCATTTAAAAGTGTGTAGCGCCTCCCCTACTCTCTCCTGCTTCTGCTTTTTGTGAACCGCCTGCTCCCACTTTGCCTTCCATTATGAATAAAAGCTCCCTGAGGCCTCCCCAGAAGCAGATGCCATCATGCTTCCTGTACAGCCTACAGAACAGTGAGCCAGTTAAACCTCTTTTCTTCTTTTTTTTTTTTCTGTCTTTTCCTTTTTTGTCGCCCAGACTTGAGTACAGTGGCATGATCTCAGCTCACTGCAAGCTCCACCTCCGGGATTCACGCCATTCTCCTGCCTCAGCCTCCTGAGTAGTTGGGACTACAGGCGCCCACCATCAAGTCTGGCTAATTTTTTTTTGTATTTTTAGTACAGACAGGGTTTCACCGTGTTAGCCAGGATGGTCTCGATCTCCTGACCTCATGATCCACCCGCCTCAGCCTCCCAAAGTGCTGGGATTACAGGCATGAGCCACCGCGCTCAGCCAAACCTCTTTTCTTGTAAATTACCCACTCTCAAGTATTTCTTTTTAGTAATGCAAGAACAGAACAATACAGTACTCCATAAATAATGCATACTACCAAAACAAACATTTGTCTCTTTAGAATGTACAACATACATTTATTGTTTCAGAAAGGTCCATTTTAGAGGTATGTAATTCACGCATTAAATACAGAGAAAATATTATGTAATAGAAGCTCTAGACATTAAAATTACATTTAAAATGGCTTATTTATTGACCTCTGTTCACTTTATCATTGTATACATAGACTTCACAATTTATATGAGAAAACATACGAAATCATAAAAAAAATATAAACCGAGCTCCTACTATTTGGCAGCTGCTTGCCCCGGTGCTGAAAAAAATGTGATGAACAAAAACGATGGAAAGAAAGAGAGGGACAGAAACACAGCTCAGATTTGCTTTCATGCCTTAAACACCTGGAACTCCCAAAAAAATATGGAAAATATCATCTTTTCAGGGAAAATGGCGACAAAGAACAGTGACATCAGAGATAAAAACAAGTAAGGTGAGCTCACTGCATGGAGTGAATTTCCAAACTGCTGCACAGATCTGGGGGACCCAAACAAAGCTCATTATTCTTGCTGAGTTTGGAGACAGGTTTCAGAGGTCAGGGAGCCTAAGGTGGCAAGAATTTTGAGCAGAATAGCAGATAGATGGAAGGTAAACAGAAACACTTGCAGAGCAGTTCCTTAAACATTTTCTGTACTGTTATGTGCACGTGCTTGAGAAAACTACTGAGACCAGGGAAAAAAACTAGCAGAAGAACGAAGTGGGAGGAATAATTCTCAGGGATCAACCCAACTCAGGAACAGTTTGTGTTCCTACCAGAAAGAATAAAGACCTCCTAACATATGAGATAGTGTTGAACCTAAACAGACTTTTCTGTCTCTACACTCAAAATATCGTGCCTGCAATGCCAGTACTTTCAAAGGCCAATGCAGAAGGATCTCTTAAGGCCAGGAGTTTGAGACCAGCCTGAACAGCATAGAGAGATCCCACCTCTATAAAAATGAAATAGGTGTGTGTGTGTGTGTGTGTGTGTGTGTGTGTGTGTGTGTGTGTGTATCTCCACCCCTGATGGCATATGCCTGTATTTCTAGCTACTTGGGAGACTGAGACAGGAGGACCACTGGAGCCCAGAACTTCGAGGGTGTAATGATACATGATTGTGCTACTGCACTTCAACCTGGAGACAGAGTGAGACTCCATCTCTATCAGAGTAAACCTCAGAATCAATCACAATGATTTAACTGCCTCGCAGGAAAATAGTACAACATTATTTAAAGAAACTCCCCAAAACCTATTGCACAATAATATATATCAAGATATGTGACATTAGAAGAATACAAGATATGCAAAGAAGTAGAAATGCATGAACCTTAACAAGGATAAAAACCAACTAATAAAAACACATGATCATAACAACAGATGCAGAAAAGTATCCGATAAAATCCAACACGTTAATGACATCAAAAAGCTCTTAGAAAACAAGAAATAAGGGTATTTCCTGAGCTTAATAATATCTGTAAAAAACCTATAGCTAACACCATTCTTAATGGTTAGAAACTACCAGGTTTACTGCTAAGATAAGGAATAAGGCAAGGATGCTTCTTCTCATCACTCTTTTTCAACATCATACTGGAAATCCTAGTTAACGCAATAAGATGGAAAAAAATAAAGGCACGCTGATTAGGAAGGAAGAAATAAAACAATATTCATTAATGAATGACATAATTGTCTATGTAGAAAATAAAAAAGAATTGACCAAAAAAAACTTCTCCTGGAGCAAATAAGTGATAATAGCAAGGTGATGCAACATTAATATACAAAACTGAAAAACTTTCTTATATGCCAGCAATGAGAAAGTGGAAATTGAAATTAAAACATGGATTCCAAGATGACCAAAAGCAACAGCTGCAGTCTACGGCTCCCAGCGTGAGTGATGCGGAAGACAGGTGATTTCTGCGTTTCCAACTGAGGTACCGGATTCATCTCACTGGGGCTTGTCAGACAGTGGGTGCAAGACAGTGGGTGTAGCCCACTGAGCATGAGCTGAAGCAGGGCGAGGAATTGCCTCACAGGGGAAGCGCAAGGGGTCAGGGAATTCCCTTTCCTAGCCAAGGGAAGGTGTGTCAAACGGAACCTGGAAAATCAGGTCACTTCCACCCTAGCACTGTCCTTCTCCAAATGTCTTAACCAACGGCGCACCAGGAGATTACATCCTGTGCCTGACTGGGTCCCATGCCCATGGAGCCTCCCTCACTGCTAGCACAGCAGTATGAGATTGAACTGCAAGGCGGCAGCAAGGCTGGGGTGGGGGCTCCCGCCATTGCTGAGGCTTGAGTAGGTAAACAAAGCAGCCAGGAAGCTCGAACTGGGTGGTGTCCACTACAGCTCAAGGAGGCCTGCCTGCTTCTGTAGACTCCACCTGTGGGGCCACGGCATGGCCAAACAAAAGGAAGCAGAAACCTCTGCAGACTTAAATGTCCCCCTCGGACAGCTTTGAAGAGAGTAGTGGTTCTCCCAGCACAGAGTTAGAGATCTGAGAATGGTCAGACTGCCTCCTCAAGTGGATCCCTGATCCCCAAGTAGCCTAACTGGGAGGCACCCCCAAGTAGGGGAAGACTGACACCTCACACAGCTGGCTACCCCTCTGAGATGAAGCTTCCAGAGGAACGATTGGGCAGCAACTTTTGCTGTTCTGCAATATTCACTGTTCTGCAGCCCCTGCTGCTGATACCCAGGCAAACAGCATCTGGAGTGGAACTCCAGCAAACTCCAACAGATCTGCTGCACCTGAGGGTCCTGACTGCTAGAAGGAAAACTAACAAACAAAAAGGACATCCACACCAAAACCCCATCTGTACATAACCATCATCAAAGACGAAAGGTAGATAAAATCACAAAGATGGGAAAAAAACAGAGCAGAAAAACTCAAAATTCTAAAAATCAGAGCACCTCACCCCTTCCAAAGGAGTGCAGCTCCTCGATAGCAACAGAACAAAGCTGGATGGAGAATGACTTTGACGAGCTAAGAGAAGAAGGCTTCAGACGATCAAACTTCTCCAAGCTAAAGGAGGAAGGTTGAACCATTCTTTTGACCAAAGAAGCTAAAATCCTTGAAAAAACATTACATAAAGGTTAACTAGAATAACCATTGTAGAGGATCTTTAAATGACTTGATGGAGCTGAAAACCATGACACGAGAACTGCATGATGAATGCACAAGCTTCAGTAGCCGATTCAATAAACTGGAAGAAAGGGTATCAGTGACTGAAGATCAAATGAATGAAATGAAGTGAGAAGAGAAGTGTAGAGAAAAAAGAGTAAAAAGAAATGAACAAAGCCTCCAAGAAATATGGGAGTATGTGAAAAGACCAAATTTACGTCTGATTGGTGTACCTGAAAGTGATGGGGAGAATGGAACCAAGTTGGAAAACACTCTGCAGGATATTATCCAGGAGAACTTCCCCAACCTAGCAAGGCAGGCCAACATTCAAATTCAGGAAATACAGAGAACGCCACAAAGATACAGCTCGAGAAGAGCAACTCCAAGACATATAATTGTCAGATTCACCAAAGTTGAAATGAAGGAAAAAATGTTAAGGGCAGCCAGAGAGAAAGGTCGGGTTACCCACAAAGGGAAGCCCATCAGACTAACCATGGATCTCTCAGCAGAAAACTCTACAAGCCAGAAGAGAGTGGGGGCCAACATTCAACAATCTTAAAGAAAAGAATTTTCAACCCAGAATTTCATATCCAGCCAAACTAAGTTTCATCAGTGAAGAAGAAATAAAATCCTTTACAGACAAGCAAATGCTGAGAGATTTTGTCACCACCAGGCCTGCCCTACAAGAGATCCTGAAAGAAGCACTAAACACGGAAAGGAACAACCGGTACCAGCCATTGCAAAAACATGTCAAATTGTAAAGACCATCGATGCTAGGAAGAAACTGCATCAACTAAAGAGTGAAATAACCAGCTAACTTCATAATGACAGGATCAAATTCACACATAACAATATTAACCTTAAAGGTAAATGGGATAAATGGTCCAATTAAAAGACACAGAGTCAAGACCCATCAGTTTCCTGTATTCAGGAGACCCATCTCACATGCAGAGACACACAAAGGCTCAAAATAAAGAGATGGAGGAAGATCTACCAAGCAAATGGAGAACAAAAAAAAGCAGGGGTTGCAATCCTAGTCTCTGATAAAACAGAGTTTAAACCATCAAAGATC
>NW_012114488.1:4348450-4349845 GCF_000951035.1 Colobus angolensis palliatus | reverse complement strand
CAAAGATACAACATACCAGAATCTCTGGGACACATTTAAAGCAGTGTGTAGAGGGAAATTTTTAGCACTAAATGCCCACAAGAGAAAGAAGAAAAGATCTGAAATTGACACCCTAATATCACAATTAAAAGAACTAGAGAAGCAAGAGCAAATATTCAAAAGCTAGCACAAGGCAAGAAATAACTAAGATCAGAGCAGAAATGAAGGAGATAGAGACACAAAAACCCCTTCAAAAAATCAGTGAATCCAGGAGCTGGTTTTTTGAAAAGATCAACACAATTGATAAACTGCTAGTAAGACTAATAAAGAAGAAAAGGGAAAAGAATCAAATGGACGCAATAAAAAATGATAAAGGGGATATCACCACTGATCCCACAGAAATACAAACTACCATCAGAGGATAATATAAACATCTCTACGCAAATAAACTGGAAAATCTAGAAAAAAAAATGGATAAATTCCTGGACACATACACCTTCCCAAGACTAAACCAGGAAGAAGTTGAATCCCTGAATAGACCAATAACAGGCTCTGAAGTTGAGGCAATAATTAATAGCCTACGAACAAAAAAACGTCCAGGACCAGACGGATTCACAGCTGAATTCTACCAGAGGTACAAGGAGGAGCTGGAACCATTCCTTCTGAAACTATTCCAATCAATAGGAAAAGAAGGAATCCTCTGTAACTCATTTTATGAGGTCAGCGTCATCCGGATAACAAAGCCTGACAGAGCCACAACAAAAAAAGAGAATTTTAGACCAATATCCCTGATGAACATTGATGCAAATATCCTCAATAAAATACTGGCAAACCAAATCCAGCAGCACATCAAAAAGTTTACCCACCCTGATCAAGTGGGCTTCATCCCTGGGATGCAAGGCTGGTTCAACATACACAAATCAATAAACGTATTCCAACATATAAACAGAACCAGAGACAAAAACCACATGATTATCTCAATAGATGCAGAAAAGGCCTTTGACGAAATTCAACAGTCCTTCACGCTAAAAACTCTCAATAAATTAGGTATTGATGGGATGTATCTCAAAATAAAAAGAGCTATTGATGACAAACCCACAGCCAGTATCATATTGAATGGGCAAAATCTTGAAGCATCCCCTTTGAAAACTGGCACAAGACAAGGATGCCCTCTCTCACCACTCCTATTCAACCTAGTATTGGAAGTTCTGGCCAGTGAAATCAGGCAGGAGAAAGAAATAAAGGGTATTCAATTAGGAAAAGATGAAGTCAAATTGTCCCTGTTTGCAGATGACATGATTGTATATTTAGAAAATCCCATCGTGTCAGCCCAAAATCTCCTTAAGCTGATAAGCAACTTCAGCAAAGTCTCAGGATACAAAATCAATGTGCAAAAATCACAAGCATTCTTATACA
>NW_012114488.1:4335763-4347140 GCF_000951035.1 Colobus angolensis palliatus | reverse complement strand
TGTGGCACTATTCACAATAGCAAAGACTTGGAACCAACCCAAATGTCCATCAATGACAGACTGGATTAAGAAAATATCGCACATATACACCATGGAATACTATGCAGCCATTAAAAAGGATGACTTCATGTCCTTTGTAGGGACATGGATGCAGTTGGAAACCATCATTCTCAGCAAACTATCACAAGGACAAAAAAACAAACACTGCATGTTCTCACTCATAGGTGGGAATTGAACAATGAGAACACTTGGACACAGGAAAGGGAACATCACACACCGGGGACTGCCGTGGGGTTGGGGAAGGGCGGAGGGATAGCATTAGGAGAGATACCTAATGTAAATGACGAGTTAATGGGTGCAGCACACCAACATGGCACATGTATACATATGTAACAAACCTGCATGTTGTGCATATGTACCCTAGAGCTTAAAGTATAATAAAAAAAGAAAAAAAAGAAACTAAAATACAATATCATTTACATTAGCATCCAAAAATAAAATACTTAGAAGTAAATCCAGAAAAATATACAAGATATATATGAAGAAAATTACAAGACTCTGATGAAAGCAAACAAATAACTAGAAAATGAAGAAATATTTCATGTTCATGGATAGGAACACTCAATACTGTCATTATATTAGTTCTTCCCAAGTTGATTCATAGATTTAATGCAATCCAATCAAAATCTCAGCTTATTTCATGAATAACAACAAACTGATTCTATATGTTGTTATGAATAACAACAAATTGATTCTATATGGGCCGGGCAGGGTGGCTCACACCTGTAATCCCAGCAGTTTGTGAGGCCGAGGTGAGCAGATCACTTGAGGCCAGGAGTTTGAGACCAGGCTGGCAAATACGGTGAAACCAGGTCTCTACTGAAAATACAAAAATAGGCCAGGACTGGTGGTGGACACCTGTAATACAAGCTACTCAGGAGGCTGAGGCAAGAGAATTCCTTGAACCTGGGAGGCAGAGGCTGCAGTGAGCCAAGATCGCACCACTGAACTCCAGTATGAGCAACAGAATGAGACTCTGTCTCAATAAACAAACAAACAAACAAACTTGTTATGGGGAGGCAAAAGTCCTAGAATAGCTAAAATAACATTGAAAGACGAGAACAAAGTTGGAGGACTAATATTTATCTGATCTTAGTATTTACTATAAAGCTATGGAAATCAAGATAATGTGGCATAGGTGAAATAAGAGACAAACAGAGCAACACAACAGCATAAGGCCCAGAAACAGGCAAAACAATTAATTTTGATATAGACCTTGAATCACAGACAAAACAATTAATTTAGACACAGACTTTGCATCCTTCACAAAAATTAATGCAAAATGGACCACAATCTTAAACGTAAAACACAAAACTGTAAAACTTCAAGTAATATAGGAGAAAATCTAGATGAGCTTTGGTTTGGCCATGACTACTTAGATACAACACCGAAGACATAATCCGTGGAACAAAGAATTAATAAAGTGGACTTCATTAAAATAAAATGAAAACTTCTGCTTATTGAAAGATACTGTCAAAAGTATGAAAAGATAAGCTACAGGCTAGGATAAAATATTCTAGAAAACATATTTGAAAAAGGACAACAACCAAAAATATACAAAGAACTCTTAAAAACCAAAATAAGAAATCAAACCAATCTACTAAAAAATGGTCCAGAAACCTTAATAGACACTTCACCAAAGAAGATGAACCGATGGTAAATAACCATATGAGAAGATGCTCCACATTATGTATCGTCAGGGAAATGCAAAGTAAAACAACAATGATATACCACTAAGAACTTATTAGAATTGCCAAAACCATAATATTGACAACACCAAAAGCCAGTAAGGATGTGGCACAAAAGCAGTTCTCATCCATTGCTGGTAAGAATGCAAAATGGCACAGCCACTCTGGAAGAGGCTTTGACAGTTTCCTACAAAACTAAATACATGCTCATCCTATGATCCAGCAATCGTGCTCCATGGCCTTCATCAAAAGGAATTGAAAACTTATGTTCATAGAAAAACCTGCACTTGAAAGTTGACAGAGATTTATTCATAATTGCAAAAACTTGGAAGCAACCAAGATGTTCTTCAGTAGATGAATACATAAATATACTGGTACACCCAGACGATGCAATATTATTCAGCGTTAAATATAAATAAAATACCAAGCTATGATAAGATATAGAGAAAATCTAAGTGCATATTACTAAATGACAGAAGCTAATCTGAAAAACCTACATATGATAGGATTACAACTATAGCATACCAACATTTCAGTCAAGGACAGACAGTTGTCCCATAAGATTATAATGAAGCTCAAAAATTTCTATTGCCTAGTGATGTCATCGTGTTGTAAACTCACAGTGCATGGTATATGTGTTTGAGGTAGTGCTGGTGTAAACAAACCTACTGCACTGCCAGTCATATAATAATATATCACATACAATTACGAATAGTACATAATACTTGACAATGATAAAATGACGTACTAGTTCATATATTTACTATATCATAAATTGTATTATTGTTTTAGAGTTTGCTCCTTTTGCTTCCATATGTTCTTAAAGTTAACTGCAAAATAGCCTCAGTAAGATCTTTCAGGAGATATTTCCTTGGTTATCAGAGGAGATGACAGCTCCATGCCTGTCATTGGCCCTGAAGACCTTTTAGAGGTACAAGATGTAGACAGGGAAGGCAGTGACATTGATGACCCTGACCCCATATATGCCCAAACTAATGTGTGTGTTTGTGTATTAGTTTTTAACAAAAAAGTAATGCTTTGTGTATCAGTTTCTAACAAAAAACTTTAATGCTTATAAAAGCATTAAAGAAAATACTTTGTGCAGCTACACAATGGTTTTGTGCTTTAAACTAAGTGTTATTACAAAAAAGTAAAAAACTGAAGAAATATAAAGGCTTATAAATAAAACAGTTACAGTAAGCTAAAGTTAATGTATTATTGAAGAAAAATATTCTCATAGATTTAGTGTAGCCTAAAGTACAGTGTTTATAAAGTTCCCAGTAGTGCATGGTAATGTCTTATTCCTTTATATTCACTAGTCACCTACTCACCCAGAATAACTTCCAGACCTGCAAGCTCCTTTCATGATACATTTCCTATACAGATGCTTTCTTTGATACCCATTTTTTTCTCCTTTGATACTATATTTTTGTTATTTATTTATCTTTAAATTTTTTATCTTTAAACATTTCTTGCTAAGTTTGGAGACAGGTTTCAGAGGTCAGGGAGGCTAAGGTGGTGAGAATTTTGAGCAGAAGAGCAGATAGACGGGAGGTAAACAGAAACACCTGCAGAGTGGTTCCTTAAATGTTTTCTGTCCTGTTATGTGCACGAGTTTGAGAAAACTACTGAGACCAAGGAAGAAAACTAGCAGAAGAATGAAGTGGGAGGAATAACTCTCAGGGATCAGCCCAACTCAGGAACAGTTTGTATTCCTACCAGTGTAACAAGAGTATGAAGAGATAAGCTACAGGCTAGGAGAAAATATTCTAGAAAACATATTTGAAAAAGGATAATAACCAAAAATATACAAAGAACTCTTAAAAATCAAAATAAGAAATCAAACCAATCTACTAAAAACTGGTCCAGAAACCATAAAAGACACTTCACCAAAGAAGATGTACCGATGGTAAACAACCATATGAAAAGATGCTCCACATTATATATTGTTAGGGAAATGCAAAGTAAAGCAACAACAATATACCACTAAGAACTTTTTAGAACTGCCAAAACCATAATATTTACAACACCAAATCCTACTAAGGATGTGGAGCAACAGCAATTCTCATCCATTGCCGGTAAGAATGCAAAATTGTACAGCCACTTTGGAAGAGGCTTTGGCAGTTTCCTACAAAACTAAATATATGCTTATCCTATGATCCAGCAATCATGCTCCATGGTCTTCATCAAAAGGAATTGAAAATATGTTCATAGAAAACCCTGCACTTGAAAGGTGATAGAGATTTATTCATAATTGCAAAAACTCGGAAGCAACCAAGATGTTCTTCAGTAGGTGAATGGATAAATATACTGGTATATTGAGACAATGAAATATTATTCAGCATTAAAGATAAATAAAATATCAAGCTATGAAAAGATATAGAGAAAACTTAAGTGCATATTACTAAATGACAGAAACTAATCTGAAAAGCCTACATACTATACGGTTCCAACTACAGCATACCAACATTTCAGTCAAGGACAGACAGCGTGTATGACAGTTGTCCCATAAGATTATAATGAAGCTCAGAAATTCCTATTGCCTAGTGATGTCATACATACTGTTGTAAACCCACAGTGTATGGCACATGTGTTTGAGGTACTGCTGGTGTAAACAAACCTACTGCACTGCCAGTCATATAACAGCATATCACATACAATTACGTACAGTACATACTTGGTAATGATAAAACGACTTACTGGTTCATATATTTACTACACCATAAATTGTATTACTATTTTAGAATGTGCTTCTTTTGCTTATATATTTTTTTAAAGTTAACTGTAAAATAGACTCAGGAAGACCTTTCAGGAGGTATTTCCTTGGTTTTCATAGGAGATAACAATTCCATGCCTGTTATCGGCCCTGAAGACCTGTTAGTGGTACAAGATATAGAGGGGGAAGACAGTGACACTGATGATCCTGACCCCGTACAGGCCCAAACTAATGTGTGTGTTTGTGTATTCGTTTTTACCAAAAAAGTAATACACACCACACACACACACACACACATACACACACACACATTATATATATAACACATACATATGCTTATAAAATCATTATATAAAGAACATACTTTGTACAGCTATACAATGGTTTTGTGCTTTAAACTAAATGTTATTACAAAAAAGTAAAAAACTGAAGACATATAAATGTTTATAAATAAAACAGTTACAGTAAGCTAAAGTTAATGTATTATTGAAGAAAAATATTCTCATAAATTTAGTGTAGCCTAAAGTACAGTGTTTATAAAGTACCCAGTAGTGCATGGTAATGTCTTATTCCTTTATATTCACTAGCCACCTACTCACCGAGAATAACTTCCAGACCTGCAAGCTCCTTTCATGGTAAGTTTCCTATACAGACGTTTTCTTTGATACCCATTTTTTTCTCCTTTGATACTATATTTTTATTTTTTTATTTTTTATCTTTAAATATTTTTGATACACACTTTCCATTGTGTTACAAATGCCTACAGTACTCAGTACAGTAAATGGTTTACAGGTTTGTACCTCAGGCTACTCCATGCAGTTGACATGCGTAGTAGGCTATACCAGCTAGGTTTAAGTACATTTCATAATATTTGCACAATGATGAAACTGTCTAAGTATGTGTTTCTCAGAATGTATCTCCACTATGAAGTCACGCATGACTATATGTGCTATTCTGGAAACGGCAACGTTATGGACATAGTAAAAAGTTCAGTGGTTGCCAGAGGTGAAGTGGAGGGGGTAGGGATAAATAGGAAAACATGGCGGAATTTTAGGGCAGTGAAATTGCTCTGTATGATGCTATAATGGGGTATACATGTCATTATAAACTGAGCAAAACCCATAGAACATACAACACCACAAGGGAACCCTGATGTAAACTTTCCATATTAGGGATAATGATGTGTCAGTATAGGTTAATCAGTTGTAAAAATTGTGGCACTTTGAGAGATGTTTACAATGGGGAAACTACGTATGTATGGTGGCGATATGTAATATTTCCATTCCTTTTGTTCAATTTTGCTATGAACTAAATACTGCTCTAAAAATTAAGTCTATTAAAAATGAAACAAAAATCACTCACATAAACGGAGCAAGAAATTTCACAGATATAATTAGTGAAAAAGATATTAAAGAGCTCTTATAAATATACTGCATACATTCCAAAGTAGAAGAAGGCATGAGCCTGGTGAGGAGAGACATAGATTGTATTTAGAAAGACACAAATTAAACTGCCAAAAATGAAAATACAATATCTTAGATGAAATATACACGGGACAGGATTAACAGCAGATTGGACACTCAGAAGAAAACATGGGTGAACTTAAAAATATGGCAACTTGAACAATCCAAATGAAACATATAGAGGAAAAAGAGTGGAAAAAAAACCCAGAACATCAGTGAACCCTGGCACAATATCAGGAGTTCTAACATAATTTTAGTTGAAATCCGTAGTTGAAATTGTCCTAGTTCAGAGTAATGAGCTAGACAAAAATATTTAATGAAATAATGGCCAAAACCAACCCATAACAACTGTAAATTAAAGAAACAATAGTCCAAAGAAACACGCAGCACCACACTAAAATATATCATAATTTCGGAAAGTCCATGATTAAGAGTATTGAAATCAGCCCGAGGGAGGAAAAAGGACATTACGTACAGATGAACACAATGAGAAATTACTGTAGATTTACAATCAGGAGCAATGTAAGCCAGAAGACAATGACGTGCCTTATCTAATGTGTTAAAGGGGGAAAAATGGCAGACTAGGCCTCTATACCCAATGAAAACTATTTTACTCAACAATAGAAATACGACTTTTAGAAATATAATGTAAACCATCACATTGTCATTTACAGGTTAATTTCCCCTGCGCTTTTAGTCGTTTCATGGGTATAGAAAGATGGATACCACCTACATACATGATCACGTGGCTCTGACTTCGAATGATCTAAAGAGAAGCTGAAGTTATGATGGTCTTCAAAATGCCTCATTCATATATGTAACAGAAATTACATACACATAATCCTAAAATGAGATTAGATGTAAAATTGAGCAATGATCAAATATTACTCAGATCTAAAATAATTATGTCCCTGATTATTAATCCTATAATTTAGCAGCTATTTCATTAACCCTTCTTCTTGGTGAATGAATATCTTAGAGAGAGGTCCCTGTATGCTTTTAATGTTCTCCTCTTGCACTGCAGGAAGCCCATGGGCTTTTAGATGACACAAGTGAATTGAACAAGCATTTCAGGGGGAAGTAGTTTAAATGATAAATGGCACATTTATAGCTAATGTTTGGTAAGTATTTTAATGTTCTATATATTTCAATAGTAGTAATAAATAATTCATAATAATAATGACTTTAATATTTTTAGTAACAGAGAAGGAATTTGAAGCACAGAGAAAAATAAGATATCTGCCCAGAAGAACCAAAGGGTTCAATCCAACCTTTAATCCAGGTAGTCAGAATTCATGGCCCTGGGGTGTAATCTATTATGTAGTGATGCTTCAAGCATGGATGGCAAAGGTAGGAAAGGTTCAGGGAATAGCCGATCAATTTGTTTGACTAAAGAAATGATGGAAAATACAATGGGAAACACAGGAACATTTAACAGGAATATAAAAGAGGCTAGGGTTGTACTATATAAAATATTTCATTTTTGAATATAAGATTATACTTTGAGTATGAAAAGCAATGAAAGGCCTCCCATCCACCAGATGGTGATAATAGGAACAATACGTATTTACAGATTATGTACCACTTTGTGTAAGTAAAACTTAATTAAAAATACACATACATATCTAATGCACCTTGCAATTCAAATTTTTTTTTTTTTTTTGAGACGGAGTCTCGCTCTGTCGCCCAGGCCGGCGTGCAGTGGCGTGATCTCAGCTCACTGAAAGCCCCGCCTCCCAGGTTCACTCTGTTCTCCTGCCTCAGCCTCCCCAGTAGATGGGACTACAGGTGCCTGCCACCACGTCCAGTGAATTTTTTGTATTTTTAGTAGAGACAGGGTTTCAACGTGTTAGCCAGGATGGTCTTGATCTCCTGACCTTGTGATCCGCCCACCTTGGCCCTCCAAAGTGCTGGGATTACAGGCATGAGCCACAGTAAACCATGCACATAACTTAAAAAAATAGAGATGCCTTTTACCATGCAGAATACTTTACCTTAAATACTCAGTTTTGAAATCTAAATAGTCATTTGAATTTCCGTGATCAAATCCTAACTGATTGATTTAACGGTAAAATGGGCTAGATTCAGTATTGTTTAACATTGTATAAATAAATGCATAGATGACATTTGCCGGCAGATGGTGAAGGTCAACACCTCTGAATCTGTGTTCAGAATTTATAATTATTGTGGTAGCCTTAGAAGATGACAAAATAAGGCCGTTTAATTTAACAGAATCTGGTGTCAAATATTTCTATAAGGCACAACATAAGTAACTTGTGAAAACCCATGATGACAAATGACAGTATATTTGGAATTCTGACAAGAACACGTCAAGAGTGTCACAAAATCAGAAGTCTGAATGATTCAACAAAGTACTCGGGTGTAAAATATGCCTAAATACTAATAGGGAAATCTTCAGGCAATAGACTAATTTGTAATAATAATAAATGCTTATGATTACAATCTATTTTATACTCAATATTTACCAGGAGTTAACACCAAGAAAGTATGACAGATGTTCAAGGGGGCATCAACTACTGAAATAACACTTACATAAATTTAGAAATTTCAAAACTACAAAAATATTCAGAAGATATAAAAAAGAATTTAAGAACTGGAAAAAACTAAAAATTAGAATATGCATCCTTTAATGGCAGATATTTACCCTAGGAAATAGAAAAAACACATATGAACTCTTTGTTACCGTTAACTTCAACACACAATGTAAATAACTTCTTCCCAAATTCATCAAGTAAATCATATTACATTAGTAAACAGTTTAAATTAGATCTAATCAAGATTTTTACTTTCCAAGATGAGCTTTGATTTCTTCAACTTGGAGATTAATTTTTTTTTTTTTTTTTTGAGACAGAGTCTCGCTCTGTTGCCCAGGCTGGAGTGCAGTGGCCGGATCTCAGCTCACTGCAAGCTCTGCCTCCCGAGTTTAGGCCATTCTCCTGCCTCAGCCTCCCAAGTAGCTGGGACTACAGGCGCCCGCCAGAGATTAATTTTACATCAAATATACCATAACAAAATAACATAGTACAAGTATATAATTCTTCACTTAATTTTTGGTTTGTTTTATTCTTCCTTCAGCGAGTTTTTTTTAAAAAAATATTGCCATCATTCTTGTACACAACCATGGCAATTTAGAGCTCAAGAAAATTAAGTGGTTTTCTCATCTGGAGATTAATTAGCTTATCTGGAACTAGAAATTATATCCTCTGATACATACTTAAATATACTATCAACTATAGAATTTCATCAATTTTAAGACACATGATTTTTCACATTTTAAAATATCTAAAATCTGAATGTGTTTCATCTCACAATCCATGGGATGCCACAGGTTTGTCACTTGTGCTTTTCCTTTTTCAGTGATATATAAAAGTGGTTTATG
This sequence comes from Colobus angolensis palliatus, assembly GCF_000951035.1. Lineage (NCBI taxonomy): Eukaryota > Metazoa > Chordata > Mammalia > Primates > Cercopithecidae > Colobus > Colobus angolensis. The sequence goes on along the minus strand of NW_012114488.1, from coordinate 4,337,813 downwards.
GTATACAGTCCTAGAAATCATGAAATGCAACATGCCATTTTTAAATATATAAATTATGTACTTTTCCAGTGATTACATCAATTAAATTGTTTCAAAAGCTTTTTAAAAATGATTGCTCTTTTCTAACTAAATGAAAGTCTACCTGTACTCACTCCCTTCATAATACAATTTTTACTTGGCATCTGATGGCTTCTTAAATGATGTTCTGACCCAGTTTAGTAATTTTCTCTAAACAACAGTTTGTTTTTTGACTATTATATAAGACAACTTCTTTAGGGAAAGTGGAACCAAATAATATATTGAAAAGTCATGGCAACCTATTTATGTACACACATTTTGGTTTGTTACATCACATTTCACACAACTTACAGGAATTTCACTAACATTTGTGGCCTTTCTGTTATTAACTCTGGCTAAAAGAGCTTCGGAAACTTGTAGTGAGGTGGCTGGTGCTCTTAAAGCTGCTGGAGTTTTGCTAAGTAATTTTCTCAGAGTAGTCGTACTGTGAACATGTCGCAGCAGATTAAAAATAACTATAAAACAAGCAAATAAGTGTAAAAATTAAAATAGTTTTTACAATTTCATGTAAACGATGCATCTCATTCTGAGGCTGAAATAGTTTTGACATCTTTTTTTTTTTTTTTTTTGGTTTTTGGTAAAACAGCTTAACAGGAATCACATCATCTATAAAATTGCTGCAAAGAAGTCTTTCCTTTAAAAAGAAAAAAATATCTACAATGCTTCATAACCCTGTTGGCAGCAGACCCTTGTCATTTCAAGAAACAACGCAGCCTTCACTGAAACACATGCGTGGAGGAGGGAGGTCTGTTATCTGTGCAGGTCGTCATTCCTGGTCAAACAATACTGTTTAAACATGCAGTGGCATTTCCAATGTAATTAAATTTCTAACTGTACAACCAAACTTTGTCTATATATTGGCGTGTATAATAAATTATGAATTAGAATTGTTAAAAACCATTGATTTGAAATCTGTAGAGCAAGCCTTCAGCCTATTGACTGCACCATGAGATTCATTCTTTTAGAAATTATTTAAATCACATTAAATAAACCTAAGTTAAAACATTTTAAAATTGATACTGATAATGAAGGAAAATTGAATCTTCAAGTTATATTTTGCTTGTATTTCATGACGGAGCAATTATTTGCACCTAGAACAATTTAAATAATAAAGGTACATAAATAAAACAAACTTTATAATTATTATGTGGTATTTTGGGTGGATATTTCCAATTGCAGAGTAAGAAAGATTAAAAAAATTCCTTCATTATTATTTAGAATTAGACAAGGATAAAAGTTTAGCTTGAGCTATTGGGGCATATTTAAAATGTATCTAAGAAATGAAAAGATAGTAAATTTTTCTGAATTAACAACATTCAAACTTTTCAGTCCCATAGTTTATGAAATTGGAGGAGCCCTTTTATATGACAATCTAAATTTACAACATACTTTAGTTAATTCATGTATGTCACTAATATTGCTATTCACTGAATTGGTCCAGTAAGGCCATACCCAGTTTTAAGGGCTAACTCTGTCTGTAGGACTGTGGTATTATTCCAATTAATCACTTCATGTGAGTTATTAAATATTTTGAGCAGTATTCATTTCCATATCTACATTAACAACAATCTTTTTTTTTTTTAAGCCATAAGTGTTAAAGTGTAACCTGTTACAAATCAAGTTCAGGCCCACTCTTGATAACATTGTTTATTTTATTTTATTTTATTATTTTTTATTTTTTTATTATACTTTAAGTTCTAGGGTACATGTGAATAACATGCAGGTTTGTTGCATATGTATACTTGTGCCATGTTGGTGTGCTGCACCCATCAACTTGTCAGCACCCATCAACTCGTCACTTACATCAGGTATAACTCCCAATGCAATACTTCTGCCCTCTCCCCTCCGCCCTCCCCATGATAGGCCCCGGTGTGTGATGTTCCCCTTCCTGAGTCCAAGTGATCTCATTGTTCAGTTCCCACCTATGAGTGAGAACATGCAGTGTTTGGTTTTCTGTTCTTGCGATAGTTTG
>NW_012114488.1:4332199-4332543 GCF_000951035.1 Colobus angolensis palliatus | reverse complement strand
TCTGATGGTAGTTTGTATTTCTGTGGGGTTGGTGGTGATATCCCCTTTATCATTTTTTATTGCATCTATTTGATTCTTCTCTCTTTTCTTCTTTAATAGTCTTTCTAGCAGTCTATCAATTTTGTTGATCTTTTCAAAAAACCAGCTCTTGGATTCATTGATTTTTTTGGAGGGGTTTTTGTGTCTCTATCTCCTTCAGTTCTGCTCTGATCTTAGTTATCTCTTGCCTTCTGCTAGCTTTTGACTGTGTTTGCTCTTGCTTCTCTAGTTCTTTTAATTGTGATGTTAAGGTGTCAATTTTAGATCTTTCCAGCTTTCTCTTGTGGGCATTTAGTGCTATAAAT
>NW_012114488.1:4323517-4330274 GCF_000951035.1 Colobus angolensis palliatus | reverse complement strand
GCTTCCTTCAGGATCTCTTGTAGGGCAGGCCTGGTGGTGACAAAATCTCTCAGCATTTGCTTGTCTGTAAAGGATTTTATTTCTCCTTCACTGACGAAACTTAGTTTGGCTGTATATGAAATTCTGGGTTGAAAATTCTTTTCTTTAAGAATGTTGAATGTTGGCCCCCACTCTCTTCTGGCTTGTAGAGTTTCTGCCTAGAGATCTGCTGTTAGTCTGATGGGCTTCCCTTTGTGGGTAACCTGACCTTTCTCTCTGGCTGCTCTTAACATTTTTTCCTTCATTTCAACTTTGGTGAATCTGACAATTATGTGTCTTGGAGTTGCTCTTCTCGAGGAGTATCTTTGTGGCGTTCTTTGTATGTCCTAAATTTGAATGTTGGCCTGCCTTTCTAGGTTGGGGAAGTTCTCCTGGATGATATCTGGAGGAGTGTTTTCCAACTTGGTTTCATTTTCCCCCTCACTTTCAGGTACACCAATCAGACATAGATTTGGTCTTTTTCACATAATCCCATATTTCTTGGAGGCTTTGTTCATTTCTTTTTCCTTTTTTTCTCTAGACTTCTCTTCTCGCCTCATTTCATTCATTTGATCTTCAATCATTGATACTCTTTCTTCCAGTTGATCGAGTTCATTACTGAAGCTTGTGTATTTGTCACGTATTTCTCATGTCATGGTTTTTATCTCTGTCAGTTCATTTATGGCCTTCTCTGCATTGATTATTCTAGTTATCCATTCTTCCATTCCTTTTTCAAGATTTTTAGTTTCTTTGTGCTGGGTACCTAGTTCCTCCTTTAGCTCTAAGAAGTTTGATCACGTGAAGTCTTCTCCTCTCAACTTGTCAAAGTCATTCTCTGTCCAGCTTTGATCCATTGCTGGTGATACGCTGCATTCCTTTGGAGGGGGAGATGCACTCTTGTTTTTTGAATTTCCAACTTTTCTGCCCCGCTTTTTCCCCATCTTTGTGGTGTTATCTGCCTTTGGTCTTTGATGCTGGTGACGTACTGATGGGGTTTTGGTATGGGTGTCCTTTCTGTTTGTTAGTTTTCCTTCTAACAGTCAAGACCCTCAGTCTGTTGGAGATTGCTTGAGGTCCACTCCAGACCCTGTTTGCTTGGGTATCAGCAGCAGAGGCTGCAGAAGATAGAATATTGCTGAACAGCAAGTGCTGCTGTCTGATTCTTGCTCTGGAAGCTTCGTCTCAGGGGTGTACCCCGCTGTGTGAGGTGTGAGGTGTCGTTTTGCACCTCAGTTGAAAATGCAGAAATCACCCATCTTCTGTGTCGCTTGCGCTGGGAGCTGGAGGCTGGAGCTGTTCCTATTCGGCCATCTTGCTCGCAATCCCATAATAGTCCTTTTCTATGTTAGCATTATGAAATGGTATTTGACTACTCTTGAGTAGCTCTTTAATACAAATTTTCTGAAGAGTAATTTTGAGATGAATATCAAAAGAAAAAAGGGCTTATGCTTTTATACACTAATTTTACTTGTTTATTTAAAAAATCTACATAGCTTTTGTGAAAATTGAAAAAGTTTGAATAACTTAAATAAGCAGTGATAAAATGGTAAAATCACAGGCATTTGAAAAATTTTAATTAATGAAATAATTTCATGATTATGTGGTAAGTAAAAAATAAATACATAGTTTAATGCTAATTTCAAAGATTTATACATCAGTAAACACAACTATAGGTAAATACAATAAAGTGTTGATGATGATCATCACTTTTATTATGGATATATTTTAAATTCCCTGAAGTAAGCATCTAATGATTTTATAACCAGAGTTTTGGTTAGCAGAAACACACAATTAAACAATTCAGAAAAACATTGCAAATAAAACTAAGTGAATTCAAGAATAAAACACTCACAAACATGTCAAAATGTTTCAATATAGTTTGTTATTTGTTAGGCAAACAGGAAAAACGTAAAGAAAGAATGTTGGACTTTAAGTAAACTTCATGCTGTAACATTTTATATTCTAAATAGGAAAATCAATTGAGATTCTGAATCTTACTTTTGTGAAACGACTTGTATTTTGTTGAAAATGGAATTCTACTAGGAAATATCCTTCAATGAGTATTTTAACATGCCTCTAAGCTTTGAAATATAATGGTAATCTCCAAATGCCATTAGACACAAACAATTCCAAGAGATAAAAGCAAAATTCAACCTTGTATTCTATAGTTTGAAGCTCTAAAACATTATGAATCTGCAGTTAATAACCACATCCTATATTTTAATAAGTAAAAGCATTTCTATGTAGCCAAAACCCCATTTTCAAGCCATAAGCAAATTAAAAATATGAAACACAATTTTTGAAAACTTTAATATACTCTACTTCTAATAGACATTGAAAGATCTTAAGTAGGACATTTCTTGGAAATCTCCAAATATTTACTTTACTTAGAAGCTTTTATATGTACAATTAAGGGCGCTATTGAAAAAAATACAAATTACATGCTAAGATTAAAGCAAATTATTGTTATTTCTTTTCTCATTAACACCACCCAACACACATGACCCACAGAGACAGGACTGTGAGAGATTATTTACATACTTGCTCCATAAGGAACATTTCTAATAACAATTCATTTGTTCTACAGTAGTTATTTTGATAGAAGGGGCCAATATATTTGGGAATTTTTAGCACACTAAGGGCTTTTGTTATTGCTAGCATAATTAAATTCTAGATTTAGTGAATTATATTATATACAAAAGTACACCTCCTTACCAGTGGGAGTAATTTGCCCTACAGAAATCTGTTATAACATTTAAATGAAATTGTTAATCAGGGACTATTTACAATTGCACCTGCTCTTATTTGTAGGCTGAAACTGCGTAATCACTGTCAATTCTTCCAGATAGAAGCAGTGGATATCCATTAATACAGCAGAAGCATAATTAAAGATAATCCCCACCGGTTGTAGTATCCTGGCTTTGTTAGACTGAGCAAAGTGAGAACAGAGAACACCAAGGAGAAAGATGGGTGGAGACTGGTTGTTTATGACAATGTCACTGACTGCCTACACAGGATAATGAAGGAATTAGTCAAAAAAGTTCTTGATAAAGTCATAAAGAATAAGGTTAGAAAAAGAAAGTTTAAAGAATTAAGCAGTGGTGAATTCTTGCTTTCAGAGGAAGAATTCAGAATGCAAAAGCAGTTGAGAATGAGACAAATTTACATCACAAACATTTCTAAGTAAATTGTGAGTGTTGCATCTTTTTTTTTTTTTAAGTCCATGGGCTTCTAAAAGGTTATTTCAGGCCCCTGTTGTGTGTATAAGATACTACAGGAAGTAATTTTAGAGAAAGGGTCTGAAATAATCTGTATATCTTATGTATGTAATTTATCCTCCTTGTTTGAATATTTCCACAATTGCAAAAGTCACTCTTGAGTCTTACTGATGGCTTCCCGCTCCTTGCCTCCTGTGTGGGCTCCCTGGAGTCCCTGCAACCCAGCCAAGAGGTCTCAGGCTGAGTTTGAAAAAGCTGCTGACGGTATTAGTCACCTCAAGATCAAGCTAAAGGATGATGAGATGCTGTTGACCTAAGAACACTGCAACCAAGTGGCTGTGGGCGACAGAAATACAGAAATACAGCAAAGACACAAGGGGTGTCTGGAATAAACTGAAAGGAACTACCAAGAATGACGCCATGAAAGCTTAGTTCACAAAGTACAAGACTTCAAGAAAAACTAGAGATGGGATTTGGTTTCCTGTCATACATTGAACCTAAACTGATGCAGTGCCGAGTTTTCTCTAATGCTGAGCATGGTGTAAAACAATGAAAATAACCAGTTCACTTAGTTCCTTCATTCTGTTCAGAAAATGGCTCTAGGGAAAACAATTATCTACCATCTCCGAGTAATTTTTAATCGGAAATCAATTAAAAGTGTATTTGTTACTTTAGAAAAAAGTCACTGTTAATGAATTTATGTGGAATACAGATTGAGCCATTGTTGACAGAGTACATATGTGTTAGTGGTGTGAAATAAAGTCATGTATGTGCTCTAAACACTGCACTTAAAGTATTTCAGATTACAAAGTCATTATAATCAATATGTCCAGGTGAACATAAGCTTACATTCAACCTACATTCTGTGAAAGACATACATGAAAGCATCAAGAAGTTAATAAGTCCTCCTACATGTATCACTTTTTAGCATACTATAAATGCACTTGTTTATTATGCTTATTGTCTGTCTTTCCACTTAAACAAACTCCTACAGGACAGGCTGTCTTTTTCTTCAAAGATGAATGAAATACATCTAAATGAATAAACAATACTTGGATGAGGCACTCAGTGATCGGTGAATGAAAGAATGATCTTCATCTGAAAAATACAAATTACATACTCATGTTGTTCTTTGAAATTTTAAATAAAATGTGAGAATATTTATTTTAGACGTTTAAAAAAGCTAAAAATCTCTAAAAATTTAGGTGACAGAGAATCTATAAAACGTGTCAATCAATATATGAACAAACAAACTGTAAATGAGCAAAAAAGAAAGAAAAGACAAAAGGATGACCTACCATGGGTATTTGGAAGGGATGCTTAATTATGATGTCTAAGTAATCTAATTTATATAATTATAAAAGATCAGGAATTCCAAAAATTTCAAAATATTTATGCAATCATAGGCATATATGCCTCTTGGAGAGGTTCAGCTAATCCTAAATATTACTGATATGAATAATGTCACCTAAAAAAAGGAATATTTGACTCATATGACAGAAAGAGTTTTAGAAATAAAGACCAGCATAGATGTAAGAATACGATTTATGTTGGTCAGATTTAAACAACGTTCTTCATAATCATGTGTCCAAATACAGAAGAATAAAATAGCAATAATAAACCAATCAGAAAGTGCAATAAAATTTTTTTTTGCTGTAATAAGAAATCCAACTTAATATAAGAAAACAACACAAAAACATCTTCCTAAAACATACTTTTATAACTGTTTTGTGAAAAAATAAATTACAAATGTTGTATCTATATATTGTGGGCTTCTTTTTTCAAAATGAATATTTTTGTTTAGTAAATTTCCATAATTGATACATAAAATATTAGTAAAGATAGTTCACTTATAATTTGATCAATTGATTGAAATAATAATTTTTAATTTTATTTTAAATCTCTCAAGAATGTCAACAACATATTCTACTATTTTTAGTCAAGAATTTCTTGTGATAAACTATAATTAAGAAAAATAAAATCCCAGTTGCATCTGACCATTAATTTTTTAAAACCTAAATTACATAGTTAAATTGATATATAAGAATGATTTTTATGAATTTCAAAAATTTAAATCGTCAAGATTAATGAAATATCTTAAAATAAAACCAACTACAGGAAATTGTCAAATGAGCCAAGAGAGAAGCATAATTATAGATACTGTATAGGAAGCAGACATGAAAAGGGTGATTTACTATTATCATGGCGGATAAGATGGTCACATTAAGATGACCAGGACTATTATCAGAGAAATTTATTTTATATACACATACCCACCAATAATACCTACATACACACCAGTAATACTATATAGGAAAGTAATCTTTGTTTATATTTCCTAGCATTAAAATATTCTTGTTGCACACATTCGGTGTATTGTCCAGGCATATTTTCTTCTGATCCTAGGTGTTTGTAAAGCATACATAAAAAAGTAACTGCTTTGTGGAGAAATATGCTTTGCTATCTAATACAGAAATTTTGAACTATTTGTATTGCCATTTGGGACAAACTGAATATAGTCTGCTTAAAAGTTCTGCCTAAATTATTTGAATCCTTTTATACCTATCTTTGACAAAATCACCTAAATTCTATCTTTTGGAGTTTAGAGTTAGTAATCATGGCAAATATTTCATCTCCTAAAAGAAAAACGATTCAGGAAAAGAAATCTTGAGTATGAAACTTCAATTTTCTGATTTCACTGAACGCGATATCTAAGATGCAGAAACAAATAACAATTCTGAATCTTGATGGAATATTTACTTCGACTGGCCTTCCCCCAGAAGTGGCCATGGATTACCGAAAATATTTTTGGAGCTCACTGTATAACTTTAAAGGATAGTGGTCAAGTTGCAACCGTGGCTATAACTCGTTTATCTGTTTATACATTTCAGGCACAGTGAAACGTGTTATAAAAATTAAATAGACACAGGTTTGTGGTGAGGATTATCTAGATTAAGTAAATTGTTAGATCTATATTACATTTGTGCATAAACATTCTAATGCTAACTTGAAGAATATATGAAATATTCATTAATTGAATATTCTAATCTGTTAAAATGACCTTAATAATTTCCATTCCTTTATAACTTTACTTTCATTTGAAAAAAGATTAATTCAATATCTTATTTTTCTTTCCCCTAGATGAAATCTTGCTCTGTCACCCAGACTAGAGTGCAATGGCACAATCTTGGCTCACTGCAACCTCTGTCTCCTAGGTTCAAGCGATTCTCCTGCCTTAGCCTCCTGAGTACCTGGGATTATAGGCATGCACTACCACGTCCAGCTAATTTTTGTAATTTTAGTAGAGACAGGGTTTCACCATGTTGGTCAGACTGACCTCAAACTCAGGTAATCCACTCCCCTTGGCCTCCCAAAGTACTGGGATTACAGACGTGAGCTACCATGACTGGCTGCTTTTTTTTTTTTTTTTTTTTTTTTTTTTTTGGCCTACAACAGAATATTCTACTGTAAAACTATACACTACAATTTTTAGTAGAATGCCAACTAATAAACTGTTGTAA